>NW_007728557.1:145848-147864 GCF_000696425.1 Galeopterus variegatus | reverse complement strand
TTTTTTAAAAAAAAAAAAAAAAAAAAAAAAAACAATCATCTGGGTACTAGGTGTACTAAATACTACTGGGGCATTACTCTTCCCAGGTCCTCTCAGTGGACAGAGCAAAGAAATACATATATGGATGCATTTACTTACATTCACACATATGCACACACGTTTGCATCTTTAGTTATTTCTCTATCTGTATTGAAAATCATGAGTCCATTTGGATGTCTTCAATTCCTGCATACCACCACAAGGCTCACTCTAGCTTTCTTCTCCTTTTCTCCATTATCCTCAGTATGTTTTGCTTATTTGCTCAGTCCCCTAAATAGACCAGGCTACTCCCTCACCACTATACCCTCATGCCAGGGCTCTGCCTTCTAAGAAATAAGGAAGCTTAGGAAGACAGAGAGAGGAAAATAGAGAGATAAGTTTTTTTCTTAAAGCATCTTAAAGGTTGTTTTTTGGGGGCCGGCCCGGTGCCGCACTGGAGAGTGTGCCACTTGGGAGCGCGGCGGCGCTCCCGCTGAGGGTTCGGATCCCATGTGGAGACCGGTTCCCGCTCACTGGCTGAGCGCGGTGCGGGCGCAACACCGAGGGTTGTGATCCCGTTGCCGGTCCCCAGTACGGGCGCGACACTGAGGATTGTGATCCCGTTACCGGTCAGTAAAAAAGACAAAAAGGAGAAAAAAAAAAAAGGTTGTTTTTTGGTTTGTTTGTTTTTTATAGGATCCAAACCCATGGCCTTGGTGTTATCAGCACCTCACTCTCCCGAGTGAGCCACGGGATGGCCCATCTTAAAGGTTTTGAAAAGGAGATTCTGTCATCCCTTCAGTATCCTTTTACATAGCCACAAGGAAAATGAGTACATAGAATATAAAAACAGATATTTAAGCTCTTTGCTTTAGATTTTCATTTAGATTCTTGCATGTATTTTATAAATACATGTGCGCATTGAGCAAGCACTTTTTGTGATAACCACTGTGTACTGGGCATGACCATATGCTAGGCACTGTGCTGGACGACAGATATATATATAGAAGTAATATATATTAGGCCTAAACCATGTAATAACTCTGCAAGCAGGCATTGTTATTACTGTTTTGGGGGGTGAGCCAAATAAGATTCAGTAATGTTTTTTTTTTTTTAAAGATGACAGGTAAGGGGATCATAACCCTTGACTTGGTGTTGTCAGCACCATGCTCACTTAGTGAGCTAACCGGCCATCCCTATATGGGATCCGAACCCATGGCCATGGTGTTATCAGCACCGCACTCTCCCGAGTGAGCCACGGGCAGGGCCAAGATTCAGTAATGTTAAAGAACTTAATCATGTTAGACAGTTAAGCAGTGGTTCAAATTTTAGCCTAGAATATCTGACTGCAAAGTCCACCCCCTTCCCAAACCACATGTACAACAGCATGGTGGTATATTGGTTGTTTTGGGAATCATCACTGGGGGACATTTCACCAAATACCATCACTCTTAAATCATGACATTTAGCTTTCTTGATTTAAAAAGCAAAAAAAAAAGAAAAGGAAAGAGAAACAGTAGAAATTACTCAACTGGTTCATTAGTTTCTTCCTCTACTAAGTTTTGGGAGAGTTGAGTCAATGAGAGCCACATCATGAGGCACTCTGTTAGCTTGTTCACACGCGTGATGTGTGCCATCTCAAAATCAAACGTATGTGGTCTCTTTATTTTATAGTTCTTAAATTTGTTGGAGACTTTGTTGAGCTGACTACTTGGGACTCTCAGTTAGAACAAATAACCCCCTAAATTTTATGGACTTTTTTCCTCCCTCTATTGCACTCTTACCAGATGGGATTAACTATATATGCTGTATCCATAATATAATAAGATTTATAGATCTGAATTCCCAAAATATTTGGCCTTTTAGACAAGGTAATTCTGGTTTGTGGTAGAATTGATAAGTCTTCTTAAGGATTTTTTTTTTTTTTTTTATAAAGATGACCAGTAAGGGGATCTTTTTTTTTTTTTCCCCTTTTGTCTTTTTTCATGACCGGCAACG
>NW_007728557.1:139070-145735 GCF_000696425.1 Galeopterus variegatus | reverse complement strand
CTCAGCCAGTGAGTGGCCGGTCTGTATGTGGGATCCGAACCCTCGGCGGGAGTGCCGCCGCCGCGCTCCCAAGCAGCACACTGTAACAGTGCGCCACCGGGCCGGCCCTGGTAAGGGGATCTTAACCCTTGGCTTGGGGTTGTCAGCACCACACTCTCCCACGTGAGCCATGGGCCGGCCTGTTCTTAAGGATTTTTTTTGATTGGGAATGAATCAGGACTCCTCTATAAACTCTTCTTTTTTTTTTTTTTTTTTTTTTTTTTTTCCCCGTGTCCGGCAACGGATCGCAACCCTCAGTGTTGCCCCCGTACCGGACCGGGACCGGCAACGGGATCGCAACCCTCGGTGTTGCCCCCGCGCCTCGCCCAGCCAGTGAGCGGGAACCGGTCTGTATGTGGGACCCGAACCCTCGGCGGGAGCGCAACCACGCTTCTCAAGTGGCGCACTAGCGCAGTGCGCCACCGGGCCAGCCCCCCTCTATAAACTCTTCAACATGTATTCCTCAGACTAACCCCCAAGTAGCCAATCACTTTCCTTGATTTTAATTAAACAAAATTGGTCATAGGAATAAAGAAGATATCAAGAAAATTAGAGGAAAAAGTGTGGCGTGTTGGGAAGATTTGAAGGAAAAAGTATAAATTTCATACAGAAAAAGGGAGGGCAAGATAGAGTTTCCAAGGGCCCAGAGAGAAGTGAGTTGTTACTTTGGAGATAAACCTATTGGCTTATAAAGCATTTGGCCTAGAAATGTTGGATAGTGTAGTGATGACAACAGAGTGTAAAAGATTAAATTTGAGATGTTTCTTCAAGGCCAAATTCAAAATCCTTCAACATTAAAAAAAGAAATTCTTTTCTTTTTAACTCTTAATTTTCCCTGTACTACTGAGTCTTATAGTCTTGCAGTTTGACTACTGTCTGTTTTCTCTCTTCATTTCTGACCCTTTTTTCCCCCTCACCTTTATACCCCTTTTTCCTACTTCATCTTCCCTGATTTGGGCATCTTAGGAAACTCTGGTAAGCTTTATACTTACAGACTCAGCCAGTAAGTTCTCTAATGTACAGAGAGTTTCCTTTTCAATGGGCCAAAGTTTCCATTTGCTTCTTCGTGGTGTGTCAGGAATGACATCTCATTAAAATTGAACATAAAAGTCCTGAAGGTGCTTTGACTGATGTTTCTGTCAGGGCTTTGTTACTTAAGAAATCCAGAAGTTGAAAAATCCCCGTTCTCATACTCAGAGAAGTGTTCAGAGAAATCGACCTTGGAGACTGCTGCCTACTCTGAGACCGTGGATACTGGAAAGTTGGTGGGGTTTGCCCCAGAGCATGCCCCCCAAAGAGCCTTCCCTTATTGCTAGAAGCTGGGCGGGCTTTCTTTTCCTCCTACAAGTGGCAACCCGAATTCTGAGTTGAAAGTGAATCTTTGCCCTTGGCCCCTCTCCAGCATTCCTCGCTGAGCGAATAGGGATTTGGAATGTCAGAAAATAGAAGAGGGGAGGGGAAAAGATGTGTGTATGACTGTGAGTGTTTATATGTAAAAGCAGCTTCGTCTGGGAGGACTTAGGGAAACTTCTTCAGACTGCTTCCTTCTCATAAACTCGTGGTTCCTTATTTATATTTTTTTGTTTGTTTTTTGCTTTCTTAAGTTGTTTAACCTGAATTTATCAGCAGTTCTAACCCCTTTACAGTAAAATGGAGTCAAGCTAAGGGAAGACAGCATGATTTCCAGAGGATTTGTATTTCTTCCTTCTGGATAGAGTGACGGTAGTTATTCCTAGACTCGTCTCCAGCAGGATCCAAGGTCGTCTTTCTCTGGATTTAACCAGCAACCTAGAGTCAGGTTTTATTGGAGAACAATCCTCAATAAGAAGTATCATTTCAGGAGAATCCAGGACTCAGTCTAGGCATAAAAGGTGTCGCTCAGCACAGTACCCTCTACGGTAAGCTACCAGTCCTGAACACTTGTGGTTGAAGCTGAATTGAAAATATTGATGGAACACGCCTCTCAGACTCTGTTTAACTGTGGACTGGTGCAGAGCTCAAGACTATAATTTACAGGGCTGCTTTTATCCTCTATTTAGTTCTATCCAAAGTCATCTTGCATCAACTCAAAAGGAGAAATTCTGTGAGGGTAACCTACAGGGGCGATTCTCAGCTTTGTGTGAAGAAACCTGTGGTTGAGTGTCTGTCTCCATCCTGAGGAACCATGTCCTCTTTATATACCCGAAGTAAAGAATTCACTCGGAATAGGAAATCTCAGTCTGATTCTCCCCCAGCATCTCCTTCCCCGACTGCCAAGACACTCCGAGTAAGCAGCATTTTTTATTTATGTATGTTCATAGTTGTGTCAAAGGTAGAGAATATACATAGCTTTGGGGGTTGGGTTTAGTGCAAAGGCATTTCAGAGCATATGGGAATCAGTACAAGAAAAAAGAAAATTGGCAAGTAAAGACGCTGTTAGCTTCTCTGCAAGAGGTTATGGTTCATAATACTTAATATAGTCTTAAGTAAAAGCAGACTTAAATATGTCAGGCTACAATTTTTGTCTTTTAGCTTTTAACTATCAGTTGTAAACTGCTTGACAGTAAGATTTTAGAGTCCTTGTCACTATGTCTTACACTGCTCTTCTTATTTCTGTGGCTATATTTAGTTGCTGCCTTTCCTGTGTTTTATGGGTCAATACTATGTTTCGAGAGAAAAAACTGTCAGATGGCCATGAAACTGTATACACTGAACTTCAATTATGTGCAAGTTCTGTTTGCGTGTTTGTGTATGCATGGATATAAGATAGGAATGCCCTTGCCTATTCTGCACATCTGTCTGTCAGAGATAGAGAGAAAAACCAAAATGAGCAAGGAATCGTGGATACTTGGAACCTTTCTCCTCAGTCACCAGGTGCCCAGGAAATTTCATGCTTAAAATCTAAAGAATAACTCCTGGCCTTTGACAACCAGCTGTATGGAGGTGTTTATGATGTCCTAGGCAGAGCCATTTGAGACTTTTTTCCATTTTCTCTAGTGAATGTCTCTATTGAAGTGATTTACATATGGACATTTACATCTAGTTTAGTGTCTTCCTCTGTAGGAAGCTGACAAAAGCAAGAACTGCTACCAATAGCAAGCAGTGAGAAGCCCTGATGGGCATATTAGGTAGCAGGCAAGATAGCAGTTCCTTCTTAGGGAACTAGCTTGTGCTATACCATATACACAGGGTAGGAAGAGGGATAGTCATAGCTTCCGTATTTGGGAATGATGGGGAGAAAATCTCCAAGAAACCTTAATAGACAACTGTGTTTCTTTTCAGTTATTTTATGTCTATTTTCAACGTCTTTCTCATGGTGTAAATCACCATGGAATGGGATTTGGTGTATGGCACGTTGATCTGGGACCTCAGCCAGGGATGTTTAGTTACCAGAATACCAAGAGAATGTTGTTATGAACCTCTCTCATTCATAAGTTCCTTTTGTGATAGGACCAAGAGAGGCTCCAATGTCTATGTCAGTACCACTGAGTTCCATGAGTGTTTCCTCAACACATGGGCTGGAACCTTTCTTTTACAAGAAGCCACAGAATGCTTTCTCCTGGGAAGCTGTTGGGTATTTTTTGGTGGCTACCAACTGAGCTTCAAAAAACAGAGCACCTTTATTTCAGTTAGTGTTTCCCTTCCCTCTTATCATACTCAGTAGTACTTTTAGGTTTAAAGCCACCCACCTCCACTCCCCAAAAAAGGAAAAGAATAAAAAGATTAAAAAAGAGAGAAACAAACAAATAAATAAATAAATAAATAAAATTAAAAGAGCCCTACACCACTATCACCACAGTTCCCAGAGCAATGTGGGATACCTAGAGAGCATTTAACAAATATCTGTTTAGTCACCATCCTCCTTTATCCCTTTATTTTTCCATTTCTTCCTTAGAGTTAGGTACTACTTTCTTCTTGTCTCATTCCTAACATCTGCCAATCACCCTTCCCACCCTCATTCCATCACTTCCCATCCCCGCCTTATAGACAGAGGTCACAGTGGGAGAAAATTTGAGAATTTGGACTATAGGAATCCAAAACATGGATGGCTTTAGTAAGAGACTGCTTCCCAGTTTTAGTGGTCAGTGGTGTGTGTTCCCACAACAGCATCAGCTCACTGTACCCAACTTTCAGTGTCCAGATGGCTTGAGACCGTACTATAGAGAATGTTCATCTTCACTTACCACTCATATTCTATTATGTTTTTGATGTCTGAGAGTGAAAGATACAGAAGACTAATTTAGAAGCTGTTGATATTCGGAATTGGTTATAAAACAGATTAATCTCCTAAGATTCCGCTAGCCTAGCTCCTTTCCTCTCATGTCCAACTAATTAGGGTGCTCTTTAAAAAGTGGTTTTGGGTGCTCTTTAACAACTAGTTCTATGGTGGTGTTCTTGTGCTCGTGGGCCTTCTGATGCCTGGTTGTGACTGGCTGATCTGCTGGCTGGTTAGCTCAGTTGGTTAGAGCGTGGCGCTGATAGCACCAAAACCCAGGGTTCGATCTCTGTGCTGGCCAGCTGCCACCACCAACAACAGCAAAAGAGCAGAGGCTGGTAATTGGCTGATCCTCTGCTACCCTGAAAGGCAGGTATTGCTGTCCCCATTTACGTTTGAGGAAACTGAGATACATTGCCCTACATCCCTCAGCTAGTAAGCAGCAGTCTTGATTCAAGCTCAGGTCTTTCTGTCTCTAAAACCCATATTCATCAGCATCACTGGAGTACATATCAAATATATTTGAAGGTCAAGGGTAAGGATATGCTAAGGGGCAAAGGTGACAGTTAAAAACTTAAGTATATCCCCATACCAGCCAGCCACCAACAAAAGCTTAAGTAGCTGTGGGACTCCAAAATTTATCCATGAGGGGACGCAGAAAACTAAGATTGCAAGAAGGAGGAAGGCTGTGTCTATACCAAGGGAGGGAATGGACAGGCTATAACTGAATCTCTTGTGCCTGGCTCTCATATTCCATTCATACCCTCTGAGACCATGGACCCCACAGAGCCTAAGACCTTGTGAGCTACAGGGTCTTCAGATATCTCTCTTAAAGATAGAAATGCTTGGGCCTTTACAGGGAAGATCCTGGGAAGTTTCTGTGTGCACTTCAGAGTTAAGGTCAGGGCAGCTTTCTCATGGTCCTCATCCAAACTTCTGTGACTGGTATACATACCTACAGTTTTCAGCTAGAGAAGGCACAAAGTTAAAGAGGTGCAGCCCATGATCCAACATTCTTCAAAACAGATGATTGAAATCTTGAGCCAATATTTAAAAGTTAATGGTTGTTTTTTTAGTGTTGTTAAAGGGTCTAAATATGAATTGCTTCCATATAAGGAAAATGTCCTCAAAGAGAATTTTTAAATAATGGCTATTCATATGGAGAGAATATTTTGGACACCTTGCTCTTTAGCAAATATCTGAGTAATAAGTGTGAGCAGACTATAAGCTGTAACTCAAATGAGCATTATTTTTAACTTGAGAAAACAAAAGGTGTTTTAAATAATGGCTATTCATATGGAGAGAATATTTTGGACACCTTGCTCTTTAGCAAATATTTGAGTAATAAGTGTGAGCAGACTATAAGCTGTAACTCAAATGAGCATTATTTTTAACTTGAGAAAACAAAAGGCAGGATGATTTTTCAGTGACTGGAAAACTGAAACTGTTTTATTATATACCTTTACTTTTAAACTCCCAACAGCATCTGATACTTTTCATATTATATAATTCAGTGTTTCTGTATTCAGTAAACCTATGACCCTTTTTAATAACATAAAAATGTAAAGTTTGCCTGGAAATTGTGCAACTAATATACTCCCTGATGAAAAATCACTCATAAGCAAAAGATAGTACGTGTGCTCACTTAGCCAAGAAGATTTTTGTTTATATTCTGTAGTTTGTATTTCAAAAGTAGTAAATATTTGCATTCTTTGAACACAAAATTATGCTATTAAACATAGTTTTAAAAAATATACACCCCTCTTTCTCTTTTTTTTATTAAAATACTTTTTTTAAAGTTTATTTATTTATTAATATATATATTTTTTTACATTCTATGATTTTGTTTCGGAGCAGTTGGCAGGGAGGGGGAGAGGGGAAAGGGGAAGGAAATAGGGCAGGAGAAGGAGGAAGGAGGAGGGGCGGGATTGAGACCTTTGACACCCTCCCCCCCTCATTCCTGCATGGGAGACCAGGGGGCTTCCAGTGGTGGCTTGGTCATTGCTGGGCTGGGTGCAGATGTCAGCAGGATGTGGCTGAAGCCCTCACCCCCACCACCCCAGCTTAGGAGCCTGGGGCACTTCTTGCAGTAGGTTGTTGGTCATTGCTGGGCTGGTTGCAGGTGGGGAGGGCAGGGCATGGCCAAGACTTGAGGCCCCCCACTGCCCCGGCTCTGGAGAGCCTGGAGTGGCTCGGTGGTCATCGCTGGTGGTTGCAGGTGTTGGGGGATGTGGCTGAGGCCCCCAGCCCTTCCCCACTCCCTGGCTTGGTAGCCCAGGGGACTTCCGGGCCTTCTAGGTTTTATGGGTGTTCTTTGGTGATGTGAGACCATTACTAGTTAATATGAAACTTTGTGTCTGGTCTGTGGGTATTTTGTTTTTTCTTTCAGTTCTGTCTTAGATTATTTGCTGTTCCCACCACTTAAACTCTG
>NW_007728557.1:135554-138829 GCF_000696425.1 Galeopterus variegatus | reverse complement strand
CCAGCTTGGCTGTAGTTGCTTTTTAATAGTTGTAAATTGGTTGATTTGTGGGAGAGAGTGAAGCTGGGGACTATCTATTCTGCCATCTTGACCAGAAGATGGTGACCACCCCTCTTTCTCAACAGGGAAATACATATCCATCCCTTTGGTATCCCGCCCCCTCCTGCTGTTCTCACTGAGAATGGCTGTTGTAAGTGCTGTGCTCCTAATATTGCTATTTTGGTCTCTGTTGAACCTGAATAATGAAATAATTTTTTTAACCACTTCATTTGGCTTTCACACTAGTCTCAGGTTAGCTTAACATCTCCTTTTTCTCTAGAAGTTGGGGAATTCCCTGAATAGCAGATCTGTTCATCTCTGACTTGTTACTCAGGAAAAGCACAGCAACTTCTAGATTCACTCCCTTTTCTAACAAGATGCTATTTATGAGAATTTGAAGGCTCAGCCTCTCTTCTCACACCATGAAGCAACTAGAACATAAGATGCTGGGTAGAGAAGCATTCTTTTGACACTTATTTTATAATATTAAAAAAATTTTTTTGAACTACAAACACATTAGATTCCTCTTGCTCTTGCTTTTCAATCATTGTGTATGTTATTGGGTCTAAAGTTTATAAATTTTATGACTTAGGAACTAGTCAATTTAGATGGTTTAGCAGTTTTAAACATTCTGAAAGCAAGAGCCAGGTAATCGTTGATGAATATCCTCAAACTACTATTTGCTAATAAAAAAATGTTATTCGGGGCCAGCCCGTGGCTCACTCAGGAGAGTGCGGTGCTGATAACACCAAGGCCACAGGTTCGGATCCTATATAGGGATGGCCGGTTTGCTCACTGGGTGAGCGTGGTGCTGACAACACCAAGTCAAGGGTTGAGATCCCCTTACCGGTCATCTTTAAAAAAAAAAAAAAAAAATGTTTTTCAATACAGTATATATCCAAAGAAAACAAATAGTAGAGAATGTACAAATTGTAGTGCTTATTTGATATTTATTATATCAAATACATCTTGAAGTGGGTCATCAGCTGAATCCTGAGAGTCTTTTAATTAGGCAAATTTTCATTGTTGTGATAATAGGATTTGACCTGCATTTATAAACCAAGATCAGTAGCATTTTACCATTTAATCTAGATTGCTCTTCCTTCAGATCTAGCATCTCAACAGAAAATACAAAGATTTTACATAATAATACTTTTCACTCCCACCATTAATACATATAAAAGGAACAGTTGATCAACTTGCTTTGTTTTACAACCAGCCCTACAAACTAATCTGAGTTGATAAATAATTGGATGATAAAGGATTGCTGCTTTCATGAGAGCTTGTCCGTGTGGCATCTCTGGTTAACAGGCCAAAGGCACTCTGCATCTTAACCTTCTAGATCGTCAGTGTTGATAATCGTTCTTCACATGTGCTTTGTACCCTCCTCTGGCAAGCACCAAACAGTTCTTTAGCATATTATCTTATCCTCTATACCTTTGATACTACATCTGGGGCACTACCAATCTGGAATGCATTTTTTTACTCTACTTTATAATCCAGTGTCATGGAATAAGAAACATTTGTGTGGGTGAACAATGCTAATTAAGGATAAAATGTTAACCATTTTTTCCGCCTGATTAAAACCACTAGTGTATTTTGTTTGTTTGTTTTTATTTATTCTACTCAAGAAAAGTCAATAAGCAGAAGTTCTTCAGCCCAAGGAATCTTCCTAGGCGAGAGTAATAGAACCTGTAGGAGTAAAAGTAGTTTCCGCATTTGGAGCCATTACGTGAATTCTAGGTCCGTATTGGCCTAGTTAACTCATGTCCTATGTAGAGCTGGAGGAGATGGCATCTGAAGCCTTGGTTTGTTGACCAGACAGACTAGGAGTTTCAAAGGCATCAGTTCCTTTCATGCAAGTCATGTCCTGCCTTTGCCACTCTAATTTTCTGGTTCTGTGATAGATGAGTATCAAGGCCACCTGTGCTATTTTGAATCCTCCCACAGTTAGTAATCCATGAGCATCTGCTATTTAGTAGGCCCCATATTGGACACTGCAATTAATAAATTAAAGGCACAGTTCCTCCCCTCAAAGAATTGACAGTCTAATTGGGGACATAAGAAAATTAAGAATTACAACACAGGGGGGTGAATTTTCTAATAAAAACATATAGGTACAGGGTGTTTTAGGGAATCTGTCAAGTGGTAAAAGCATTAGCCTGATGTTCAAGGAGCAATAGAAGCTAGGTGGGCAAAGAAGAAGGAAACAGCACATTATAAAGGTAGAAAAAATATATGAGAAAATATGTCATTATTTTGAGAGCTACAGATTAGTGTGGCTAGAACAAAAGATATATTTAGAAGTGTAATAGGAAATGAGGCTGGAGACAGCAGGGGCCAGGTCATGTGGGGCTTAGTATATCATTTTGAGGATTGGGAGAGTTATCCTGTGGATAACGGATTGAAGATTTGAGGTAAAGTTGCTATGATCTGAATTGCATATTAGAGAAATAACTCTAGCAGCCATGGAAACTGGATTGTTTAGAGAGAGGGTCAGGAGGTGGTCAGGTGAGTTGCCCCCTGATTTCAGTGTTCCAGGTGAGAAATAAGGGCCTGAACAGAGGCATTCTCCAGGAAGTACAGAGAAGCATTAAGTTATTTAGAAGACAGAATTGACAAGACTGGGGGTCTGATAGAATGGGGGCAGGGATGAGCCTGGGAGAGGGCAGAATCAAAGATGACTCCCAGGTCTTTGGTTTAGGTGATCGGTAGAAGATGGTATGACAAAACTGGGTTGGCAAACACAGGAGGCAAAAGGATGTTGAGTAGGAAAATGGTTTCACTTTTTGATATGTTGCATTAGAGGTACTTTGGGACATTCAGATAGTGATATCCAGGAAGTAGTTGATCTGAAGCTCAGGAGAAAATTATGGGCCAAACATATTGATATTTACAATCGAATTCATAGGAGATGTAACATAAGGAAAGGGCTAAAAATAAACTTTGGGGGAGTAACCACAAGCAAATAGAGATATACTTCTTCTCATAGCTTTTCCCTATTCATTTACCACTGGAATCACATGCAGGAAGACCTCAGGTCCTGTTCCTGTTTCTTTGTTTAGAAGTATTGTAGTCAACCTTATGTTACAGTGATAAGCTTCAGTTCTCAAAGGATCCAGAAATTTAGGAGGTCAGTTAAGGGTCACTTGGTTTTGAGTTTCGGGTTGGTTTCTAGTTTTGTTTTCAGTATATAACCAGCTGTGTGACCAGGGATTGTTTTTTCAAATTTGAAA
>NW_007728557.1:133492-135157 GCF_000696425.1 Galeopterus variegatus | reverse complement strand
TGATATTTACAATTGAATTCATGGGAGATGTAACATAAGGAAAGGGCTAAAAATAAACTTTGGGGGAGTAACCACAAGCAAATAGAGATATACTTCTTCTCATAGCTTTTCCCTATTCATTTACCACTGGAATCACATGCAGGAAGACCTCAGGTCCTGTTCCTGTTTCTTTGTTTAGAAGTATTGTAGTCAACCTTATGTTACAGTGATAAGCTTCAGTTCTCAAAGGATCCAGAAATTTAGGAGGTCAGTTAAGGGTCACTTGGTTTTGAGTTTCGGGTTGGTTTCTAGTTTTGTTTTCAGTATATAACCAGCTGTGTGACCAGGGATTGTTTTTTCAAATTTGAAAAAACAACTACTAAGACTACCAGACTACTAAGCATTGTTTTTTATTTCTTTTTCTCAATCTCATAATATTTGGGTGAGCTGATGCTTAATTGCACTCAGAAGACCAAAGGGAAATGATTAGAGTTGGCTTTCATCAGCCATTTATTCTCTTTAAGCTCCTCAGCAAGCTCAGCCCCTTTTTGGTTCTGTTCTCAGCCTGCTTGTTATGAAATGGAGGTGGTTATCCGCAACTGGGGTGTTAGTTCTCATCACAGCCCCCAAACCCAGCAACATTCTTTGGTTACACAATGCAGGGAGTTCTGCCAGTGAGATGAATAAAGATACTGAAACTGTCTCTGAACTTTAACCTCTTCATGGTTCATTATGAAAGCAACATTTTCATATAGGAGTTGTAGGTAAAATATCAAGTGGCTATTTTTAAAGTTGTTCATGTGAAAATTTTAAGTATTCTAGATTTAAATTAAATTGCAAAATAAATGAAAGTATATTAAAGCATTTTTTTAAAAAATCTTGCATTGCTTTCCAAAATCAACTTCAAGTGATTGGTTATCTGGGAAAGAATGTAACCATTCAGACAGTAGAATAATGACCTTAAATGTCTGTAGGTTAGAAAGAGTAAGTAGGAATTAGCATGGATAATCAAAATCTACAAATAATAAAAACTCTTTGTTTGAGTACTAAGGAATTTGTTTGGGATTTTTCCTCTTGCAGCCAACAAGAACTGAGAGAGCCAAAGGACCAAAGGGGAGCAAGAGAGATAGAATGGAAAAACGGGGGAAACTGTAGTAATATCAATAGGTAACATTAATAGAACATTTATTATAGGTCAGAGTTGTACCAAGCACTTATATTTATTGCTTTCAATATTTAATGCTTTCGATAACCTTATGCACCAGGTACCGTTACCCCCATTTTGCTGATGAGGACCCTCAGGCAGAGAGAAGTTAAGTAATTATCCAAGATCACATAACTAGTAAATGCTGGAGCCAGGAGTCTGGCTCCAGAGCCTCAGTCTTAACCCATAAGGTGTGTAGGTACTCTGGTGTAACTACTGTCTCTTCATTAAATAGCTCCTGAATTATTGCCAGTATCTCTGACTACTGCATCTGATTTGGAAAGGGAGATGGTGACAACAAAAGCTATTTTAAAGGAAGAAGAATTTCACAGAATAATTTAGGGAGAGACAAATCTAAATTAGTAAAAAAATCAGAATTTTACATCATTTTTAAATAGGTATAGTTTTATTATTTTTAAGTATCTATGATAAAACTATTGGCTTATAACTTTGCTAAGAAGAGATTTGCTGTTCCCTTGAAC
>NW_007728557.1:130865-132489 GCF_000696425.1 Galeopterus variegatus | reverse complement strand
TGGGATCCGAACCCTCGGCGGGAGTGCCGCCACGCTCCCAAGCGGTGCACTGTAGCAGTGCACCACCGGGCCGGCCCCAGATAGTCTAGTTTTTGATTACATTCAACAGATTGCCTTCTTGCATTACTCTCTGATTGTTTCATGTGTGTGCTTATCTTTCTTCCCCAAAGAAGAGCATTTTGAGATCAAAGAACCATGCCTTCTGTAATCATCCATTTTATTCCTCTAACTACCACTCATAAGACTGGGCACACACAGATTCTTAATATAAATACTCCCAGGGAACGAACGCTGATGCCTGTTTAAGATTTGATCTCTCTGCGCCTATCCTTTTTGGCCATCTGTGAAGGCATCAGCAGCCACACACTAGAGAATCCTATTTCTTTCTTTTTTTTTTTTTTCTTTAAATTTTTATTTTGTCGAGAATCCTATTTCTGAAATGGCAGCCAACCATAGGTCTTCCCAGTGCAATTCAGATTCCTGTTTATTGCAATTTGTTACTGTTTCTATAGTTCCAAAATATGTGTGTTAATATTTTGGTTTCTGTGAGGACTGAAAGAGAAAAAGCTAAGAACAAAGGAAGCCCCTGATCTTCTGTGGAAACTACTTAGAAATAAAAAGTTTTATCTTATGTTACTTAGGTCCCAATTGTTTATTTCCTCTTGAAATGTGAGGTCTGGAGAGCCTCACTAATCCATTTGCGAAGGTTTTGATTCACAGCCTAGTCCAAATAAAATTAAAACTGCTACCCCAACAGGCTGCTAGACTCTGATGTTTACCATGTAAAAAAAATCCATTTCTTCACATGCATCAGGCATGGGAAGCTTATAGTGTAAAGAGTTATAATGGTGGTCAATAACAACATCTGTTAAAGAGCCTTGATAGACCAGTGGAGTGAGACCTGGAAACTCAGAGAAACAGAATGAAACTCAAAACAGTGGGATTTAAAGCCTGAATAAGGACTTTAAAAATGTATGGTTTAGGGCTGGCCAACTAACTCAGTTGGTCAGAGCATGGTATTTATAACACCAAGGTCGATCTCTATACCAGCCAGCCATGAAAATTAATTAATTAATGTCTTATTCTGTGCAGTATTTCCTAACTATTTTCGGGGGAGTAGTAATCAGGCTTCTTTTCTCATGAGTTCACTGAGCTTGTTTTTTGGATTACCTGAATGTGTTTTGTGGGCTTCCGTAGTTTCAGGTGGTCATGCACACCAGTGTGAACCTAAAACTCCAAGCTATGGGGAAAGTAAAAATAGATGATAAATGTGAGAAATGTGACCCATGTGCTAGAGCCATGAGTTTTAGAGCTCATCAGTCTCCTTTTGGTCATTTTCATCTTATAGAGTACACAGCATGGGAAGAATATGCCTGAGCCTGCAGATGTATTTATAGATCATAAGGAGTTTATGAATTATCTTCAGATATAAAATTGCTTGTCTCAGATATTTTATGGAGGCCTTTGTATATTCATGTTTCCTTTTACAATAAGTGCATTTTGAGAGTTCCAAGAAAATCCAAATATCTTCAGAAGCTGGGAATATCCACAAAGAAAAGGTACAGGCCTGCATAGAAACTAAGAGCTATAAAATTTCAATAATATTTAGGTAGCACAATAGATA
>NW_007728557.1:129554-130092 GCF_000696425.1 Galeopterus variegatus | reverse complement strand
AGGTGTCATTACTTGATCTCATTTCTGCATGCAATATTAAATTGATAGGGTAGTTACAATCTGGTATATGAGATTTTTCAGAATTATTTATACTATAAATAATTCAATGTAAGTACTATATTTGACTTTCCTGTTTAACTGTTTTTGTTCCATATGTATTAAATAGTTGGTAAAGACAAATCAAAGAATATGATATGATGAAGATATATGTGATTTAATACTTGCTTGTAAAAGCTAATTTTTGCTTGGAAGTATACTCTCTTACACACATGTATGCCTGTTCACATGGATGCACACTTTTTCCCAGCATAAGCTAGTTCTTTTGGCATTGTTCTGATTCTGAATGTAAGTCATGCAATGCACCTGAGAGGCTGTGTACTACGGATGTTTCTTTTAGGATGTTGTAGATAAACTACCATATTTTTTTAAATGGGGAACTTTAATCAGAATTGTTAAAAATGGCTCCCCAGGGGGCCAACCCATGGCTCACTTGGGAGAGTGTGGTGCTGATAACACCAAGGCCACGGGTTCAGATCCC
>NW_007728557.1:120794-128795 GCF_000696425.1 Galeopterus variegatus | reverse complement strand
TCACTTGGGAGAGCGTGGTGCTGACAACACCAAGTCAAGGGTTAAGATCCTCCTTACCAGTCATCTTTAAAAAAATAAAAATAAAAAATGGCTCTCCAAAGATGTCCTGGCCTAATCTCCAGAATCTATATGTATGGTGAGATGGCTCTCCCATGATTATGTTATATTATATGGCACAGTTGACCTTAACATAGGAAGATTTTTCCAGGTGGGTCTGATCTAATTACATGAGCCCGTAAAAGCAAACAGCTTTCGGGGCCAGCCCCGTGGCTCACTCGGGAGAGTGCGGTGCTAGTAGTACTAAGGCCGCGGGTTCGGATCCTATATAGAGATGGCTGGCGCCCTCACTGGCTAAGTGTGGTGCAGACCACACCATGCCGAGGGTTGTGATCCCCTGTCTGCTTTCTCAGCTGATGATGGAAGGAGAAACCACAGAAATCTGAAATGTGAAAAGGACTCAATTTGCCATTGCTGGTTTCAAGATGGAAGGGGCTGTGTGAGAAGGAACGTGGGAACCTCTACAAGGAGTGAGCAGCCATCAGCTGAGAGCCAGCTGGGCAACGGGGACCTGAAACTTACAGCCACCAGGAACTAGATTCTGCCAACAACCTGAATGAGCCTGAAAGCAGATTTTTCCCCAGATCCTTCAGATAAGAGTTCAGCCAGCATACACCTTGATTTCAGTCTGTTGGGAACCTAAGCAGGGAACCCAGTAGAGCTGTGCTGGACTTCTGACTTACAAAACTGTGAGATAATTTGGGTTTGTTTTTTTTTAAAAGATGACTAGTAGGGGGATCTCAACCCTTGGCTTGGTGTTGTCAGCACCACGCTCAGCCAGTGAGCAAACTGGCCATCCCTATATAGGATCCGAACCCGTGGCCTTGGTGTTATCAACACCACACTCTACCGAGTGAGCCACGGGCCGGCCTTAATTTGGGTTTTTAAGCCACTAAGTTTTGTGGTAATTTGTTTTGACAATAGAAAACTAACACAATTTAAAATTTGATGATATTAAGGAAATGGCATTAATTTTTAGATGTGAAAGAAAAGCTAATACAGGCTTCCTCATCACTGTCCTCTACTGTCACATTTTTTGAGTAAATTTTGAAAGTTCTTATTCCACCCACTTGAATTTCCAAATTGTGCAGGACCCCCAAATGTATTCCTGGAACAATACAGGCTCAGAAAGATCCACTTCAAAGCTAGAGGTTGGTAGACTCTCCCTGTTTCACATTTCCTGAGTATTCCATCTGTTTGAATTGTGAAGGGTATTCTTTCCTTAAGGTAGAAGGCTAGAAAATCTTTGTCTCTCTTAGGCATGTATATGAATTAACTCAGATCATGATTAGGTTTGCAGTGGCCTGAAAATCTGAAGGGTCCTTGCTACAGCCATACTCACATCATTGGCTTGTTCATTATGAGTCATTAATCTGAGAACACTGAAAGGAAAGGCTGGTTTTCTGTAGAACATCCCAGAATAGCTCAAATTGTTTCCCCTGGCTCAGCTAGTGCACAAAACATGATCTAAAATGTTCCTTCTGCTTAGTCCCTCTTCAGGGAAAATGTAAATAGGAAATTTTTTCCCATCACTGTGGGGTCAGGCCCTGACTCCAAAGGAACATGATGAGTTAAACCAGCTTCGGCTTTGGCAGTAGACATGTGACTTGGTCTCACTTCTTTCCCTTGGGCCCAGCTTTACAGAGCCACAATTTTATTTTAAACTTGGTAGAAGGAGTTTGGTTTTAATTATGTGCTTTCTTGAACTCCTGATAACTTTCAAGTTAAAAGCTTTTGTGGGGATTTTTCTAAGCCAGTCTCTGGTGTCTTGAGGGCCTTACACATTTCACAAATCAAAACCAGCCTGGTTCCTGTCTCTTTCTAGGATTGCCATCTGAATTAATGGTAATCTTCACTCTGTTCTTTTATTAGAAACAGGCCCAAGCAATGAGATTCTTATGGGAGAATTTCAAGAGTATGGAAGGAAGGAGTCTGCTTCTTAGTTTGGGGATATTTTTACATCTATGGTCTATCTAGCTAATCATTCTTTTCACCTCTACTCTCTGTAATCATGTTGGTTTCTAAGCAGCTTTTAGTCTGTTCTGCTCCAGGGTCCCATTCACAATATATATTGCCCCCCAATGGGGCCGTAAAAGCTGTGAAAGTAATTCCTTCTCTGAGCAGTTTTTCCTCAAGTCATACACACCAGAGTGTCTCATCTTATTGGCCATGATTCATCTTCAATAGAAGGTAAAGCAAAATGGTCTTTACCGAAAACATTTATAGAAGTTCCTTCTAAGACTTCCTGATTGGAGCATATGATGTAATAATACATTTGTGTATTATCTGCAAATTATATAAGAGACTCATGCCTTTTCTAAAATATATGATGTCATCATGTACAGATAAACTATTCAGACTACCTAAAGAGTAGAGTAAGAGAAACTTCTCTGTTTTTAAAAGAGAGAGTGCATACACAGGAGGAAGGGTGAGAGGATGGGCCCACTCCCAGAACATAGGTAAGAGGAACCCACGTTCCTAGCCTCTAAAGGATCATAGATCACAGTTCTCTAAGCCCTGTGTTCTGGGACTTCTTATTTCCTGCCCAATAAGCTGACCTCTTAGAATCCTCTTCTCTGGGAGAAACTTCAGTGTTCATTTTCCTAGCCTGTGTTCTGCTTCCCTCTTTTGATATCACTTCCTAGCTCACTGTTCCCCTGAGACCACTTAGGCAAACTCTTATTCTATCTTATCTCCTGCTCTCTAGGTTTACTCAGAAGTCTCCCTGCAGGGTAGGCAGTCAGCTTTCTAGAATAAGAAGCAGTGTCAGCCTAGCAGTTGAACTATGCTTAGTTTGAGTGACAGCAGGATTAAGGGGGAAAGTTAAAATCTCCTGCACAATTCAGCCACTCTGCTTCTTTACCCAAGAAACCCAAACTTCTCTCCCTAAATCTAACCAGTGTTTTTTCATCAAACCCCAGATTATCCAGGATATCAAGAAGCCAAGCAAAACGATAGTTTCTAGAGGTGTTCCACCAGTGAAAATCAGTTTGGAAGTATGATCTAAAAACCTACATCATTTTATCAGAAGCTAGGGCATTAAACACTAAATTCTGTGTACTTTTAAGCTATCTTGCCTTCCAGCCTATAAGTATACTCTTTTTAGGCTAAAAAACATAAAGGAAACCATTTCTATTAAAGTAAGAATACCATATCCTTTGGAAATCCCAGTTTTCTTCCTTTTTTGAAATAATAGTGTTTGTATTATGGTAGCTAACTATATTACCTCTACTGCATTCAAATCTTGCTAATCTTTGAGGTTTTGGGAGGTTTATATGCTCTCCTCTAATTGGTTGGATTGACCTTCCTGGGTGGGTCATTGTTGAGGCTAGCCCTTGAAGGCAATGATAAAAAATGTAAGGATTCCTCATAGCTCCAAAAGTCAGGTAAAAGCTGGGGAAAATGTTAGAAGTAGTGAAGAAAGACCAAGGATTAACTTGGAAGCTCCTTTTTCTCTGATATCTGGATCTAGGTGAATTGTCTACTGGATCACTCATCACCTACACATTTTTATAAAAGATTACTCAGAAAAAAAATTGATAACAAGAAATCTTAACATTCCTAAAAAAGATGATAAACAACAGGCTGCAATATTTGCTTTTAGTTACTCCTGGCAGGCAGAAGTAAGAGTGTCATTTGTCAGCCTCTTAGATGGCTGTCTGTAGGAAACATCTCCTGCGTTAAACCTGAAGCAAGATCTGGTTTGGTGATGACGAACTTGAGTACCATTAGCATTACCTTCCTCCATGTTCTCTCATCTGTGGAAAAATTAACTTAGGCCTCTGGAAAACCCTGTAAAATCTGCCTCTTCATATCCAGGAACCCCACAGGCTTTCTCTGGTCACTGCTTGATAGTGCTAACCTATATTTTGTTTTTCAGTTTTTAAGTGCTTCTATTTTACATCAACCCCCTCAGTGGACACTGTACAGTATAGACAGCCATACTATACAGTCGTATATCTGTCTGAGAACTTTCTTGGGTGTGGTGATGGCATAAATAGCTTCATTGTGCTTCCAGAACATTCTAAATGAAAAGGGTTAATTATGTGTCATTCTTATAGGAATAAATCAATGGAAATGATTAGCATGCTTTGATATATATAATGACTAAGATTCATAACTGGTAAAATCCTAATTTACCTATTTTAGTGAGGGGGGGGGAAATGCCTGTTTTTTCATTAGAGTCTCCTGCCCGAGGCTACACAGAATTTAAAGCTGAAGATGTAGTAAAATCTTACCCAACAAATATGATATTTACAAAGAAGAAACTGGAAAAAAGAAAAAAAAATTTTTTTTTCAAATGAGGTACCTCCTTTCAGGAAAAAGTAAGTCAGCAAATAGGCATGATTTAATTGTCAGAAAGAGTTTATAAGGCCTCAGTCTGTATACACCATGTAGAAATGGCTTTTATTTCAGTAGGAGGAAGAAAAAGAAGGCACAAGGCAGACCAGTTTGATTATAAATGGGCCATTTTTCTTATCTAAGAGAGAGTGTGGAAAAGTCCATGCCTAGAGAGTTAGAATGGAGGTCACACTTCTCCCCTGTGTAGTCTGTAGTTTGCAGACTGTTCTGCCCAGAAGCAGCAAGAGAAACTAAATGGTTTCCTAAATTATTGTTTCGTTTGGTTGCATGTGAGCTCAATTCCCTGGGTCAAAGGTACTAAGTTAACTTGCTACTCTAACCAGCATTAACAGCCAATATAGTATTCTTATAACTAGAAAATGAAAGAGAGGGAGTTGGGGGTGGGTGGCAGGGAGCTGACATTCTAAGAATGCACTTCCTCATAATTTTCACATTTAATTCTTACCATTAGAGTAAGTGGTAACTTGCCCAAGGTCACATGGCTAGAAGATGTCAGGGAAGAATTAGAACTCAGGTCCAGCCAATGCCATCTCACTCCTCTGGAACATTAACAATTCAGTTCAGTGAGTGTTTTAGGAGCACCTATCATGTTCTAGCCCTGAAGGCACTGAAGATTAACTGGGAATAAGATAGTAGATGGATCTCAGATAAAGAAATCTTAGGAAATGCTCCATAACAATATGTTTTTTGGGTTTTTTAAAATTTATTTTTCTTAATTGGTCCATGATAATTGAATATACTATGGAGTACAAATGTATGTGTGTGTGTATTTCTCTAATATCGTCTTCTCAAAACTCATTTCTCCTAGGAAACCTTTTTAGTTGGAGCCCATGGGTTATCACTGTGATCTCCATAGCACTTAGTCGCATGTTTTCCCTACGTTGCTTCAGACAGCCTTGTTGATTATGTTCGCAGTGCTCTCCCAGCTCTGTCTTTGTTTAGTCCTGTGGTTCCTCACTAGGACTGTACAACTGAATCACCTGGAGGACTTTTTAAAAATACATATGTAAGACTCAAATGATGTGATTTTAAAAAATAAATAAATAATAAAAATACATATAGGAAGGCCTAACTCTAGACCTGCTGAAAGAGAATCTCCAGGATTGAGGTTAGGATGTGTACATTTTGAAAAGGTGCACAGGATAATTCAGCAGACTCCTTCCTTAAACCCCTGATTTAAAGAGGGATTCCTTGGGGAAAGCTACGTTTTAGCAAAGTCACCCTGTTCAGTCCTTCTTTAGTCAGATGTGCTGTCACACCATACTTCCCCTGGACAGCTTTAGGGTGTGGTATATCTGGTTGTCATGCTGTGTTGGTTGACAAACCCGTGGTTTGCAGGGACTGTTCAATGCTTTAACAGAGTAGTGTCATTGAGTGACTCCTCAGTAGTTCAAGGATTCATTATTCATTTTGTAGATTATTGGACCCATGTTTCTCTTCTCTCCTTGGTCTGTCCCTGAGGATTCTGTTGTTCTTTAACACCTCAAAAGAGGAAATAATACATTCAAATCAACTGAGTATTTATTTGCCTGAGTTCTTAAAAAAAAAGAAGAAGAAGAAGAAGGGATAGGAAGGTAAAGGTCATCTAGGGTAAACAGTAAAGGTGAAACACGGACGTAATTACAGTTTGTTTACAAAGACCAGGCTTACAGTTTGCGTCTTATAAAAAACTCCTTTCTTCTGAGACCTCAGAGTACTTTCTTATTATTTTTATTTTTTTTTACCAAGACTTTCTCCTCTCTCTCTTCTGCTTTCAGTAGAGATCTGGGAGAAAGCAGGTACTGTCCTGAGTTTTCATATTTGTAAATTGCATTATTCACTCAGGACAGGGTTGAGGGTTTGTGAACTGGAAGAAATTAATAGAATGAATATTGAGATCCATAGAGGCTAAATGTCACACAGAAAATCAGTAATAGTCACTCCTAGATCACAAGGTTGTCTGACTAGCTGGGCTGTTGTGGGGGGGCGGGGGGGGGGGACACAGTTTTTGATCATTTTGCACACTTCCAGATTATAAATATGCTGTTCCCAAAGCCTCAAATCTAGTGAATCATGGAATACAAAGAAGTGTGAGCTAGAGCTAAGAAGTCTTTTGTGCAGTTAGTTGAATTGCTTTTCTTAAACTTTACCCCTATCTTCAGCTGTGAAGTTGAGACATCTGATTTGAAAAGTGCATTTATAAATGGATAAAACAAAAATCAGTCCCTTGCTAATGCTGATTTTTTTTTGTTGTTGTTGTTTTGTTTTTGTCTCCTTTCTCTAGCATGAAAGACTTTCTAGGTAAGAACTCTCCCTGTTTTATATGCATGCTTAATACTTGTGAGTGAATGCATGTCTAATTAAATTTAGCTTTATATAATAGTTTAGTAATATTTCTCACATCCTTTCCTTCATTTCTGCAGCCACCACAATAATTCAGACTTTTATTATCACCTGCCCAACTTTGACTAGCTTTTCAACTCACCTTCCTACCTCCAGATTCTCCCCTGTATACTTCCACTGGATTAATTTTCCTAAAGCACCAGTGTACTAGGCACCGTGCTTGGTTCTAGGGAAACAACATGAATAAGACACTCTTCTTACCTTCAGTCAACTTACAAAGCACTACAGAGACAGGTCATTTCAATAGAGTGAAGTAAGTGCCATTTGGAAGTATGGACAGGTATTATGAACAAAGAGAAGAGGCAATTAACCTCATCTGGTGGTTCAGGGAAGGCTTCATTGCAGAGTTGGAGCCTGAATTGAGATTGAGGTTGGATACCATCATTTAATAGTGGATCCAACACAATACCTTGTACCTGAGGGTGCTCAATCATAGTTTGTTTAATGAACTAAAGACCTGTTTTGCAATTGCTGAAAAATTAAGGAAGGATATCAGAATTTGGGGGATGGCCCTCTGTAATTTTTCACCTAGTGTCTAAGGATACAAAACTGATCTTCCTGAAGAAAGAAAATAAATAAAAAATAATAGACTGTGGAGCTAAAAGTTTGGTCATCTCCTTTTCCACTGTTCCTCTGAAGGAGAAATTAAGAGGACATTGGGGGAAGATGTAGTTATGCAATAGCTTAAGGCAAATGAATCTCCTCATAATTCATTTGGTAATTGAGTAGGTTCCATCTTATTAATATATTCTGAACTTTACAGGTATTCTTCTTCTGCTTGCCCTCTCACCAACTGAAGATAAATAATTTACTTCTAACCTAACAGAAAATTACTTAGTTTTGCAAAACTAGTGGAGAGTGGTATTTTGCTACAGTTAATATTTTGTGAACTCTGTTATATTATAATGGCCATTTGTGAAAGGAGACTTCAAAATATGCTTTAAGGGGCTGGCCTGTGGCTCACTCGGGAGAGTGCAGTGCTGATAACACCAAGGCCACAGGTCAAGGCCACAGGTTCGGATCTCATATAGGGATGGCCGGTTAGCTCACCGGGTGAGCGTGGTGCTGACAACACCAAGTCAAGGGTTAAGATCCTGGGCCGGCCCGGTGGCGCACTGGATAGTGCGCCACTTGGGAAACGCGGCAGCGCTCCCGCCCGAGGGTTCGGATCCCACGTACAGACCGGTTCCCGCTCACTGG
>NW_007728557.1:81635-119579 GCF_000696425.1 Galeopterus variegatus | reverse complement strand
GTAATCAGGAAAGTCAATAAAGAGATTTCTATTCACAAAAAAAAGAGAGAAAATGTTGTGAAGAATGTGGGACTTAGCCTCTCTGTACAAGAGAAAAGTGACCATTGGTGCCATTAGGAACTAATTACTTTGCCTCTGCCCTCGCTGTGTCATCCTGTTGCTCCTCTACCTCTTCTAGTACTTATTTCAGCTCCCCCAACCTCAGCTTTGGCAGTAACTACCACAGAGACATCAAAATGCAAGTTCCACAGCTGTGACTCTTCAAACCATCCCAATTTGGGGATGTAGAGTTCTGCAGGCTGTTTGGTACACAGCAATTTCACATGTGCCACAATAGTTTGGAAAGAACAAAGTTTGAGAAAAATGTAAACCAGAGTAAAGGATCAACATGATAGATGTACACTTAAACAGGTAATCAGCTGAGAGACTCTTCCGCTAATGAACTTGCCAATACCAGAAATAAAACCACCATTAACTCTAAGAGCCCAATTGCTAGAAGATGTAGAAATTGTAATTGCAGGTATAACAGTCTTGATTTCTTGATATGGAATATAGATATAGGTAGACAACTAGCTATTTGGGCACTGTGGTGGTACCCCTAAAGTTTTTGGGATTCTAGCAAACCAATAGAGTGAGTACCTAGAAAGCACATGTACCATGCACCGCCATTCAACCTCCAGCTCAGATCTCTGAATCCATATGTTTCTGATTCATTGACAGTTCATTATAATCATTTTCCAAGAGCCACTGGGATCCAAGAAACTTTTGCTTTTAAAAACACACTCTTAAAGGAAGCTGTTCAACCCTAAACTAATTTGAAAAGCTCTAAGATTTAAGTCAGCATATGGGTCCAAACCACCAGTTTTTCAAGTAAGCTCCGTTCTTGGCAAATGACGGCCTCCCTCTCCAAGCTCGTGCAGTTTAGCCATGAAGTAGGTCCAGGAATGCTTGCTGAGAGAGATTTAAGGAAGGAATGTTGTGCATTGTTTCTGGCCAGGGATCTCAAATACTTAGAAAAGGCATAAACTACCTTAAGCATTATCTTCCCCCCACTACTTTGTTCTCAAAATCAATTTTTACCTTTAATATTATCACCCATAGGTTGGAATCAGGAGGTAGTAACCCTACAACCAGCGATTCTTATGGGGACCGGGCTTCAGCAAGAGCCCGTCGGGAGGCCCGGGAGGCCCGTCTAGCCACCCTGACCAGCCGTGTGGAAGAGGACAGCAACAGGGATTATAAAAAAGTAGGGTCTTTTTTGTTTCCTATTCTTGGATGACAACATGTAAATTTCTCAGCCAGTGTAGAAAAATGAGTATAGTTCTGAATAAGTAGAAGAAAAGGTGCGTAAGTAGCTAATTCTTTGCAGGTTTCTGGGATTATATTATAATTATATTATAATATTTTAATATAGACTTCTCTCCACCAGCTAAATAAAGACTCCTTTATGTATTGTTTTTAGTGTAGTAAACATATGTCTAGAATGGGATATTTAGAAGTGTAGGAAAAAATAAGAAATTAAGAATTATAAAAATGGTAAAAAATGTGGTGCTGTCTCTCTGAGCCCCTGAGAATCATTTGATAGACTGTTATTTTTAACAAACGTGCTTTTAATAAGGTCCTGTGAATATTAACTAAATACTTCTTGGTGGTAGTAAAAAAAAAAAAATCATCGTCTAGGTTTGGAGAGGGTTTAAATCACTTTACAGTTTATTTCCTTTGATTCTTGCAGAAGAGTACCTAGCTTCAGGAGTAAACTTGAAAACTTCCCCTTTCGACACTTAAGATACCAGCAAAAAACATTTTTGTTAAGAAAATGTTTGTTTTGTTAATGTTCTTTTAAGCAGAACTTGACTAAAATCTATATCCATGCTAGACTGGTTCCAAAACAATAATTTTCTTTTGTATGAGGAGCTATGCCCCATAGGAGAAAATGGAATGGCTTTTTTTTTTATTAATGTTGGAACATCATTGTTCTGTTTGTGTTCAGCACCTGGGACTTCATCATTTTCAAGAAGCAAGAGACCAGGTGGCTGAATGTACTCAATTCCCTAGACTTCCTTCATCTTCTCCATCTACCACACAATGGTGGTTTGGGACAGAGAGCCCTAGGCATTCTCATATGATGAAACTGTGTGAGTTCTAATTCTGGGAGCCCTGCGTCATAGGTGACGTGATTCTCTTTTTTCCTTCCCCCAGCTCTATGAGGGTGCCCTGACCGAAAACCAAAAACTGAAAACAAAACTTCAGGAGGCCCAGCTAGAGCTAGCAGATATAAAATCCAAGCTTGAGAAGATGGCCCAGGTAAGGGGGAGGAAGAAGGAAGAAGATGGGGAGGCAGGGGTTGATGTAGGGAGGCAAACTAAACAAGGGACCTAAGAGACAGGAGGTGAGAGAGTTAAGGTTGGGCCTCCTCAGGAGAGGTGTGAGATAGAAGCCTCTCAGATCCTAACCTGATTAGGGTTCAATCAATGTTTAACCTAAAATTGAAAACTAATAGTTCAGTGAACAACTCCTGATGGTCTGAATGCTAATAATTGATATCATGGAGCATAATCTACTTGTTTCTTTTTGTTTCTTTGTGTTGTTTTGTTTTTTAGCAGCTGTCTGGTAAGGGGATCTGAACCCGTAACCTTGGTGTTATAAGGCTGTGCTCTAACCAACTTAGCTAACAGGCCAGCCCCCTGCTTATTTCTTACTAGAAATATATAAACCAGTGCTACAAAGCTAGTCCTAGACAGTTTCTTTCTTGTTCACCATGTTTCATTTCAATTTGTCTACACATCCCCTCTTGGAGAGGGATAAACAAGACAGACACTTTTAAACCTAGTGCAGAGAGGTAGCAAATTAGGCCTAGAGAAGTAAGTGGTTTGCTTAGGTCATATAACAAATCAAGGGCAAAGTGGTACTAGAACATGAGATTAAGTCCCAAAGCAAAGATTCAGTCCCATAGCATATATTGTATCCCCACATCACCACTCTTTTGGCCTAGGAGTAAGGAACTTTAGTGGCAGAAAAACCAGATAAACCATTTCCTCTCACCTCCAGGTATAATTTAATTAGAGGACGCTTCAGAGGGTGCTGGAGCTATAACTTCATCATCAGTTAAACAATCCCACGTCACCACTCTTTTGGCCTAGGAGTAAGGAACTTTAGTGGCAGAAAAACCAGATAAACCATTTCCTCTCACCTCCAGGTGTAATTTAATTAGAGGACGCTTCAGAGGGTGCTGGAGCTATAACTTCATCATCAGTTAAACAAACTCTACAGCTGAAAGCTAAAACAAGAGCTGTCTTAGTTTATTACTGAGTTAACAGAAACCTACTGAGTTATTGCCCTCCTGTAATGCCTGGAAATTAAGAATTTCAAAAGCTGAACTGACGTAGAAATGACCGTTTACCAGGAGGGCATGAAATGATAACCAGAGTCAGCTACTTATTCTGGCAATATGATATAATCCAAAAGCAAAGAGTAAAATGCTAGGGTTGTATACTGCCAAGCACATGGGGTTTTAATGGGCAGGGTCATTGAGTACCCTCTAAACATATTGTTGCAACCCCTCTGGAATAGGATGAGCAAGGTGGTGCCATCACTTGGAAGACAGTGCTACAGAATTATATGGGATCCCAGCAAGACAGCCAGGATGCCCACACTTTCCACGGGCTGGCTTGGCGGAGCATTAAATGAGTGGCCTGTCCTGTGAGCTGCCTTTCATTTTGGAAGAGGCACCCCCTTCTGCTTGGTTATAGTAGCTGAACATGGTTATTACTGGGAATTTCTGAGACCGACTGGAACACAGATAGATAATAACATCTGGGCTTACAGTGATTTTGTGAAACAAGGAAAATAGGTCTCTAAATCTTGTGGCTGGCTGGTGCAGGAATCCCTTGACCTTGGTGTTATAACACCACACTCTAACCAACTGAACTAACCGACCAGCCCGGTCTCTAAATCTAAAAGAAAAAAATATAGATACAGCTATCTCCATCCTGGCAGGGGGATGGGCTAAATAAACCTTAAGGTCTCTTTTCACCCCAGCATTATTGAGCCTGGCAAAATATCTTACAGTAGACGCTCAAAGGACATCTGGGGCTAATTTTCATTCTGAGTAGTGCCATGTATTGGCAATGGTTAATAAATACAGATCATATGATGGTTTTGATCAGTTACTGCTGGGGCTGTTCTACAGAAAATTAAGGAGCAGTCATGTGAGGAACCACAGGAAGAACCCAGTTTCACCTGCTCCCCACTCTGTCCTCAGCAGAAGCTCCTGACAGCATGTTTCTTGACCTTTACGGGTTCTTGGCTTTTCCACCAGCCCATGCTTCATAGCAGTGAGCAGTCTAACAAGCTGACATTGACTTGCACAGAGGGCATTGAAAATAAAATCAGCCTTTCCAGTTGCTTGGGAAAAGCATTTACTGTCTAGCCAACTGCTTTGCTGGGTGTGTCAGAATATACTTAATTTTGCCAAATACAAGTTATTCAGAAGAAATGGTAGTGCTACAAACCAAGTCTCTACTACTTACCAAAAATGGAGTTGTTTGGCAGGACAGTGGAGGGAGGGCCTATCAGCCTTCCACATGTGTATGGAGATAGTTGTCAAACGGACACATACAATACTTTTACATAAATGGTCCGCCCGAACTCTAAGGGGGTTAGAATTTAAAACAAAACAAACAAAAAACTAGTTCCTTATATATGTGAACCTTGCAAATAGTCAAGTCATCACAGCTTCTGCAGCTTCTCAGGCATGGCAAAGAGACTTATGAGGATATGAACAAGCTACAGAATCTACTTCTGCATTTTTTTCATTTTCTTCAGTGTAAAGGCAGACAGTCTTGATCTTCAGAACAGAAGGTGAAAGCCCAGGACAGGAGCCAGAATTCTGAGTGTTGCTGTTAGTTCTGGCTATTCCTTAATTTTTTAAAAAAGGAAACCTCTGCAAGAAGACCAGCACAATTTCTGTATTTATTAAATGCTGTCTGTGCACGGCACTAGGCAAAATAAAAATAATCACCTCTATTTATTAAATGTCTATTGAATGTAATGCTAAGCCCAAAAGGGACTTAACAGTTTATTTCCATTCCCCTATTTAAGGTAGGGTCATCACCTGAGGTTGTTCTACTTTTTAGCTATGGGTGGCTAAACCTTCTAGCACCTCTGCAAAATTTAAATTGAAAGTGAAATATGATCTAAAATAAACATTCTAAATCTTCTATTCAAATAAAATCTTGCCTTATCTGGAAGCCCAGTACATACAACAGTAGAATGCTTTGTTCAGACCTGGGTGGATGTCATGAATGGGCTCCTCAGAACCCCTGGAAGCCCACCTGCATGTGAAAAAACCACTCCTCTAAAAGAAAACTGCCTCAATTTCCAAAACAGAAAGAATAGGTTTAGAATCGTGCTATGGGACTTAGACATTCAAGCTCAGGAATCCCCTGCCTTTTATTTTATTTATTTACTTATTTATTTTAAAGATGACCGGTAAGGGGTTTTTAACCCTTAAGTGAGCTAACCGGCCATCCCCATATAGGGATCCAGACCCACGGCTTTGGTGTTATCAGCACCACACTCTCCCAAGTAAGCCACAGGCCGGCCCTGTCCCCTGCCTTTTAAAGAACAAAAGCCAGGGCCGGCCCGTGGCTCACTCGGGAGAGTGCGGTGCTGATAACATCGTATAACTTCGTATAATGTATGCTATACGAAGTTATTACGGTAATTTATTTGGTTTGCTTATTATTTTCTCAAATAACTAACTTTCCTTGGTTTATTTATTAATTTATTATTTATTTATTTATTTATTTTTAGAAGATGACCGGTAAGGGGATCCTAACCCTTGACTTGGTGTTGTCAGCACCACGGTCTCCCAAGTGAGCTAACCGGCCATCCCTATATAGGGATCCGAACCCGTGGCCTTGGTGTTATCAGCACCACACTCTCCTGAGTGAGCCACGGGCTGGCCCTTAATTTTTTAGATTTCTATCTTCTGTCCTTTTCTCTGGAGAGTTAAGACTTTGAATAGATATTTCTATTCAAGATTGGGAGAGCATAGCAGGAAGAACAAAAGCCATTTTTCATTGTGATATTACTCAGAAAAAAGGAGAAGAGGGAGATGGTGCGATGTAAGAACGTAGTTGGCATTGAAGACCTAGAGAGAGAGAGAGAGAGAAAGAAAGATAGTGTGTGTGTGTGTGTGTGTGTGCATATGCGTGACTGTGCGTGCATGCTTTCAGTAATGTCTTTGTACTTGTGAATATTTTAAATTTTAGAAAACATTACTACTGCCTTCCCTTCCCCAGTGAGAACTCTGCAAACTTCAGAGAGGCAATAATAGTAGGCTTAGAAATCTATCAGAATCTGTTTGCTGGGGCCCCCTGCTATAGTGAAAGCCAGAAGCCCTGCTGTTTATTTCTGGATGTCCACTGGTGAAGCCGAGTTAAACCGGGCTTTCACCCAGCCCTCAGACAACTTAAGTAACAACTGTTTTCCTTCAGCAGAAACAAGAGAAGACCTCTGACCGATCATCAATGCTGGAGATGGAGAAACGGGTATGTTCATGTCTCTTTTCCCCCCATTTCATCTCTTCTTTCTGACTTTCTCTAACTTTGTTGTTCATGCCAATGGAAAAATTTTCTAAAGAAGGCGGGAGTTCTGCCACATTCCATTCCTAACTTGATGATAAATTCTTTTTGTCTGACTCTGGGCAGTAATTTGATTGCTAGTCATTTTGGCTTCTTCAGATAGTCAGTACTTTCTACATATTTCTAGTCTTAGGGTGGAAAGTGCCCTTGGAAGGCCATCTCATATGTTGTTCTGCCTCTAGGCAGAACTGCACACACGTGCATACTCATAATATGTTTTGGTTTACTTAAATCATCATACACACCCCCAGGTCCGAGGTCTCCTTACCCTTCCCATCACCTTAAACAGAAATGAAGCTTTCTGCAAGACCCTCTGCCATCGATTTAATAGGTCTTATGACTTGAAACATGAGCCAACAGAGACTTTGCTCACTGTCTGACTGAGGGCAGGATTTCTGGTTCAATTGCTGACCTCCCCACAACTGCACTCAGAATATTTTCCTCGGATTTGACATTCTTGGATTGAGAAAACTCCATTAGATTTATTGATGAACCCTAGCTTTGATTTGACCCTAGGGGTATAATATGTTTCCATGTCTCCTGTTGTTGTCTGCTTAATTTGGAAAACAGCTGAAGATATCTTACTTAAAGTTTATTCCCTTGGCCTGTAACCAAACTTCCCTGGTATCTCATCTGATCAAGGACTCCTCATTGGGTTCAGGATAAATCAAGAGTCAATTGCCGGGAGAAAGAAATGGAGGGGGAGGGAAAAACTAAGAGGAAGAAAGAAACTAAGGGGAAGGATGCTATTTCTTCATAGATAGCGATGTCTACTTACCTGCTCACCATCTCTTCTGCATCATGAGAGAAACAGTTCTCTAGGAATTTAGGGGGAGCACTACTGAAGGTAATGATGCTTTTTTGTTAATAGACAGCAAGAGGGAAAAAAAAAATAGAGAGGAAGCATCCTGGTCACTTGCAGTCATCTGAAATTCCATGAAATTTTCAACTTCCACAGAATAACTCAGAGTGCCCTAGTCTGTTTGCATATTAGCAAGTTGTTTCCACACATATCTTCTAATTTTCTGATAGGAAATTTAAATAATGTGATTTTTATCAGTAAAGTAGCTCCATCCCACATGTGGCAGGATCAGACAGTGCTCAAATCACCCAAGTAAGGTTTGCCTGAGTCCCTTGTTTTAGACAAACCCTTTGACCAAGAGGCCGCTGATCACGTGGCAACTGGGAAGCAGCATTTTGACTCCCTTCTAGTTCCATTAGATGTTCAATCATCTCATTGTTTCTAAACAGGAGAGGCGAGCCTTGGAGCGGAAAATGTCAGAAATGGAGGAAGAGATGAAGGTATGAAGAGATTTTCTTTCTGTCTTTGTATGCCTGTCAAGACTGCATATTTGAGCATAGGCCTGCCCCTTCCAAATTTCACTACAAAGTCAACACCCTCTAGAAGAGATGATGTTTGAAGAGGAGGTAAGCACCTCTCTGTAGCCATTTCTTTGTCTCTTTCAGCTTATACAGCATCCACTGTGGCCACCTCAAAGGCCTTCTAGGAACAAATGCTGCCTTTGGTTTAAAGGAAAATCTGTAGGCTAGAGACAAACCTGAGTTGAACTTTTAAAGTTTTTCAAGCAATGGCTTCACCCTCAAGAGGCTGGATGGAAAGGCTAGAACGAGTTTTCCAGCTCTGCAGAGCCTCCCATTAGGTGCCTAGGGAAGCCTGAGCATGGCCAGAGGCTTTCCTCCCTGTTGCTCCTCCCCAACCCATCCCTTGCTGGAAGGAACACAGATTGAGTCATTCTGCAGCAGAATAAAAATTTATTCACATGTTGATTTCCTGCCCCAGCCCATTTCCCCTGAAATATTCAGGAATGCTTGGCATTCTCACAAAAATAAGCTCATGCCACCAGATACACTTCAGGCCTCACTGCTTTCCTTTCTCCCCTCACCATGACCTGCAGTGACCATCACCTCCATCACCACTTTAATGCACATCTGCCATCCTGGGCAATTTTGAATGCTAAGAACTGGTAATCTAACCAAAGGAGTCAATTTGCTGCTGTGGAAGAGGGATATAGAGCTGCAGGGAATGTAGAGTTGCTCAGGGTAGCCACCTGGATATGATTTTAGAGCATCTGATCCCTGCAATGCATGATACCATATGCCCACTATCACCTAGCACTTGCTCAGCTTTTTTTATTTCTTCAGGGATCTTATTTTGCTGGTTCTGAGATGCCAAGTGTTCATCTGGTGAGACATAGGTTTCTGCAGCTGGGAAACTGAAGCACTGGGACAGTATTAGGCAGGTCCCCAGGTCTCCTTCTGTAAGCAAGCATCTCTAATAGGCAATTAGAGCCCTTTGGGAAAGACATTTATTGTTCCAGTGGCCTAAAAAGTTTGGTTATTTATTGGAAAAAAACTTTTCTGGATCTGACAAGGTCGTATTTTACACAAGATCCAGCATTCATAATCTGTTACTCTTTATAATTCCAGAATAAAGGAGAAATGCCAAGCCCTGCCCTGCATTCTCTACTCACCATCCCAAGGCTGTAACTGATAACATTCACAAAGAATTTCAAGGAATACCTGCCCAAATACTTTAAATCTTCCAAGTTGATTCAGAGCAGCAAGAAGTAGAAATAATAAATGATTGATTCTCCTGCGATGGGAGAACAGTATGACCTAACACCATTAAACTTCCCCACCTTCTATTTTTTCCAAACCCACCTCACTTACCACACAGAACTGTCCTCTCGCACTCAGCAGTATGTTAGCAGGGCTAAACAGTTCTTGATGCATGAATACCCACAGCTCCTGGGGACATGGGGGCTCCTCCATTTTTGAACCCCCTGAGTTATACCATCCCCATACTCTGCTGTTCGGCAGCTGTCAGTGATGCTCATTAAGAAATGGCCTAAATACTGATCTGGAGAATCTAAATAAGAGCAAAGCTGGTGCCTTCCAGTAAGTACTCAGGAGCCCCAAAGCCAACCATTACCCACCAGTCATGGAACGCTGTGTCATATCCATGCAGGCCCACACACAAAGACCCAGAAAGTGGCCAAAAGCGGAGAAATTGAAGTCCTTTCTTATTTCTATTCCAATTCTAAATTGGTGAATACAGAAGCCCCTCGGTTCTGGTTGCTCTCAATCCTATGGGTTGAGACAGGCTTACATGTTTCTCTCTCTCCTTATCCCATCAGGCCATGATTTCCTAAACTAGGTCATGAGTTCTTTTCTTTCCTCTGTAGAGATATTACATGAGAGTGTTTGCTCTCCCAGCCATAAGCCATTTGCCAGCAACTTTAAAATCAGTTGTTTAAATTATTAAGTGGAGCCAGATCATGATTGTTTAGGCCCCAGACCAACAGGTAAGCTGTTTTGAGACTGATTTTTTTTTTTTTTAGTCAGTTGCCATTATTCTCCACTACCAATTACAAAGCCAATTGGAGAAGAAACGCCTGCAGGCCCCAAAGCCCCTAAACACCGTTTGCTCCATCGAAGCCTAATACCAACTTTGTAAATCGTCCAGCTCCCCCTAGAGGACCAAGGCGGAGGAGTATCAGGGCCGCCTCAGTCACAACAATTTTGTCTGTAGTACCTTCTTTGAAGGCAAAAACTTCAAATATACAGATACAGACATTACAAAATTGGTGTGATTGGCCCTAAAGGAATCTAAGAAAATGCTTGTTTAGCCTTAAGCTCTTCATCCATACTATTGTTTATGGTGACCAACTCTCTAGAGTGATTAGTGGCCAAAATCTGTGTGCTAGGTAGCCAGCAAATCTGGTCCTAATAGAGTTTGGGGCCTGATAGTCTCCATGCTTGTTGCGTATTCAGTTTAGGAACAATCAGTAGAGATGACCTCCAGCGAACGCTTGAAAATACAGTCGGTGCTCAAGGACAGAAAGTGACTTCAGTGCCTGTTCTTCTGACTTTAACAAAGTATGAAGTCCAGGTGAAATGAGGAAACCATGAGATGGGCTCACCAGATATATGTGGGGCTCTGAGGTTGTGAGATGGGTTGTGCCTTTCTGGCCTTTACTTGGAAAGGCAAGTATTTATGAATTCCACCCAGGAGAAAGTCCACCGGGATCTTGGATTGGAGTAGGATTACATGGCTGTTTCTGACAGGTGTGCGTGTCACTGTGAGCTGCGCTAGGTCTGCACTTGGTCTTGGGATGTGCCCACATCAGATCTGATTCCTTTTCTACTGCACCCTCCATTCAGCATCAGCCTCCTTGCCAGACCTTCCCTTCCTTTCCCAGGTCTTTGTATGAGAGGGGCCTAGTAGCCAATCCTCTTTTAGACTGCTCCTGAGATTTTTGTTTTACTTGTTCTTGAAATATTACTAGCTGACTCTATCCCTAGGCTCTGCCCTTGCGCACCCTGCTCTCCTCTCCACTGCTCCTCCCCTCCCTTCTCCTCTCCTCACCGTGTTTTCAGCACTGCTTCCTGTAGAACATTCCACCAGATTGTTTCCTGCCCCTCTCTCTCTCATGCAGATAACTTCCAAATTCTTCCACCTCAGTCTGCTTGTACACACATGTTAGACTGAGTCATTTTCGTAGTTCATGTCTTTAATATTATTTATTCCCTGGGAAGCTAGGACCACTTCATATAATGACAATGATTATGTTGAAAGCTTTGGTCCAATGTCAACACCAAAGAAGGGTGAGAGCCAGGGACTTTCCATTGGTTCCTAAATTTGGTGCCTACCCATCTCTTGAAACTTTTCCATATGCTGCATCATGATCTCCCTCCTCTGTCCTCTCCATGGCTGAGATGCTTGCAGTGGGCAAGGAGAATTGCCAGTCCCTACCCGCCAGTGGCCACATAGAACTGTTTGGCTGCTCTGCCTTTTTTCCAAGGTGGTCATTCTCCCCTTTGGAAAAAGAGAAATTCAGCGGTTTGTCTCTGCTTGTTTTTTCTTTTCACTGTTTTTTCCCCTCCTGCTACCTTTCATTTTCTTGCTTCTTCACTCCCAAACAACTATACCTCCACTAATCTTTCATTTCCATCCTTCTCCTCATGCGGGTATGAGAGATTTTTCTCTGATACCTGGTGGCCTTTTTTGTCATCATTATAACCCACAGGATTGTCCATCCTCATCTATGAAACCCCATTCATGTAACAAAATCATTTCCCTCCTCCCAGAGAGCTGATGATCTGTTTCAGGGTCAGTGCAGATGACTGCTTGGGAAGCACAAGTAGCAGAGTGGGCAGATCTGTGACGTAATTCCATTTATTGAAGTCTCTAAATCCCTTATGGAATATGGCATATTAGGAAGAATATCTGTTGGCTGGTTATTCTGTTCCATTTGCAACAGATAGTAAGACAGATAGTAAGGGCTGGACTAGCGCATTGGTCCAGCCAATTCCATTTTCACTGGATATTTATGATTTCTCCAACTTTTGTGAACAGCTATAATTTTCAGAGTATGAGTCAGTTTGTGAACACCTTTAAGCAGTTCCCAGCCTCTGTATGAACTGGGACAAAGAGAGCACAGTTAGCTGTGAATTTAGTGATGCATATAATCATATATAGCAGGTCAGAGGCAGGTTAGCAGTTCTTGGATCCTGGAACAAGCTTTCTGGACTGCAGAGAACTAGCAGGGTAGTGAAGTTTCCTGCAAAGCAGGTTAGAGGATTATCCAGAGAGCTGAGAGTTCTTTATTATTTTGATATGTATCACTTCAACCTTCTAAACAGCACATGCCCTATACAAAAAATGCTTAAATAACAGAACATTTATTTTCCTTGTTTTATTTTTAAAAATAAAAAGTAAATGAGGTAAGAAAAGAACCCAGAAAGAAAACAAGTGGGGGTAAGGGACTGAGTATGGGGGAGGAGGAGAGGAGAGGAGAGAGAAGGGCAGCAGCTGGATTTAGGAATACCGAGTCCTCAGCTACAATCCCAGTGGTGGTGAAGAAGAGTCCCTGAGACTATGGCTCAGCCATGTCCATGTGGTTCAGAAAGCCCCAAGCCACGTGGTGGGCTGTCATTCTCCAAAGCAATCCAGATGTGCTTTTTGAGAGCCTGGTGGTTGTTTTCATATGGCTGACTTCCTGCATATTTAGACCTTAACCAAGAATCAGAGACACAGGTCTCCCCTCCCTGGTGCTTTTCTTCCTCGTCCCCTGCCCCCCATTTGCTCTCATTACTCCTGCCTTTCTCATTTCCTTTCTTGCATGCAAACTAAAAACAAAAACAAAAAGTCACGTGATATCTTTGTCCTACTTTTTTTTCTTCTGGTCTGTCTTGTCTCTCTCTGTCTTGTCTGTCTGTCCCTTCCATGTCTCACTCTCTACAGAACCTCCACCAGCTAAAACAGATCCAAACCTTGAAGCAGATGAACGAGCAACTGCAGGCTGAGAACAGGGCCCTGACTCGAGTGGTGGCCAGGCTCTCGGAGTCCATGGAGTCCTCGGACACCCAGGAGCTCTAGTTCTTGCCCCTGCTCTCCACCACACTTCCCTCCTCCACTACTCCAGGCAGGTTCAGTCTTCTTGTTAGTCCCAGATGCTCTGTGCTCATCTCCTCCATCAGAGCCTCCATATGCAGTTTCCTATAAAGCTTGGTCACCTGGAGATGGAAAGAGCCAATACTGAGACCATAGAATGGGACTTTCTAAGTTAAGGGAGGCAGCTGGGGGGAGACTTGGCCTGGGCTAGCAGCATATGTGGAAAGATCACCGCACTACCTTCTTTTCCCTAGAGACTGAATATGGATTTGCTCACTCAGTTACACATAGGTATACACACGTGTGTGCACGTACCTTTGTATGTACACATATACACATCTCTTTGATGGAGTCATTGCCAAACTGAGAGTTTTCTCAGTAGATAGCAACCCACCTGTATCCTGGTCCTCTAGAGCAATTAAGGTTGGTTCTGGACTCCAGGTTGTTATTGGGCCTAGGGCAGGGGCTCTCAACCATGGCTTCACATTCAAAACACCTGGGAGCATTTAACATTTAGCTGTGCCTGGACCCACCCCCAGTGAATCAATGGTCTGGGTGAAGACCTGGGCATCAGTATTTTTTTCAAAGCTCTCGTGTTACTTTTCTACAACTGTGGTTGAGAACCACGACCCTTTAGATATTAGACAGAAATAAATCCCCACATCTGACAACATTGCTGGATGGAGAGTACTAGAACTAAAGATGAGAACTATGCTGGCCCAGCTCCACTACCAGCAAAAACATTCTCCATCCTACCATGTCAGCAGAATTGGATAAGCATTCTTTGCCTCCTTCTACAATAGTCTTTGCTTTCTTCTTCCTTCTTTGGAGGCATTTTTATCATCTCTGTCACAAATCTCTGGGCACTAGGGATGTGTCCCTTCCTGTCCCAAGTGTGTGGGCTGTGAGGCAGAATGCAGCCTTATGGGGGCCGGCCCGGTGGCTCACTCGGGAGAGTGCGGTGCTGATAACACCAAGGCCCCGGGTTCGGATCCCATATATAGGGATGGCAGGTTCGCTCACTGGCTGGGCGTGGTGCTGACAACACCAAAGTCAAGGGTTAAGATCCCCTTACCGGTCATCTTTAAAAAAAAAAAAAAAAAGAATGCAGCCTTATGTAAATGAGACCCTCACACAGCCAGGCCCTCCCTTATGCAGCCAACTTTGCAAAGGAGATGACAGGCAATGGAAAAAAAGGGCAGGGATTTCTTTTCAACTGAGAACCTAAAACTGTGTTTGGCATACTGGAGCCCTCCCCTAGCTGTAGATATGAAAGACAAGTTCACAGACGACTTGTTTTCTCATCCCAAGATGGTGTGATGGGGTCACCACTGCTCTGAAATGAGGTTTTAATTTTCAGCAACAATCTAATTAGTCCTGACCAGGGTCTGTTCTTTTTTCTGCCGATTTGCTTTTGCCTTCAGGGTCAGTAGCTGGCAACTAATATCCACTAGAACTGAAACACCCAAATTACCACAAGGGCTGAGCTAATATCCTGCTGCAGATGCTATCACAGGCAAAAAAAAACTGAAAGGAAAGTGCTACCACGGCCTGGCAGCCACTGTTAGATCCAAGCTCCATGCTTTAAAACTTGCCTCGAGATTCCTGGAAAATTTGACTTGGGATGAACTAGAGACCCTCAAAAGATGTCCCAGTTATTTTTAGTTTCCCTCTTTGTTGCAACATAGTACAAGATCTGGGGCTAAACTAGATCTCATGCTTCCAGTAGTCAATAATCTTGATCACAGTTGTCATTTATTAAGGCCTGTGTTGAGTGCTTTATATGGTTTTCCTCATTTATTCCCCAGAACAGTAATTGTACATATGAAAAAACTGAGTCACAGTAACTTGCCCAAGGTCACTCAGAGAGTAAGTGACCTTGGGCAAGTTGTGGTAGAAACAAAACTGAAACCAAATATGTCAGGTTCCAGAGTCCAGGCTCTTAACCACTGCGATATAAGTTGTCTGCATATTTGCCACAGAGTTTTAACCATTTGTTAAGCATTCAGCCTAAACAATTCAAGAAGGATCTATTGAACAACTACAGTGTGCCCCCAGCATTGCAGCGGAGGAATGAAGGTCAATATTCTGCTTTCTCAGCACCCGGACTTACTTGTCAGAGGTTAACTTTCAAAGAGCCATTTACCTACCAAAAGATTTTGTCCCTGTAAAGAAAACCATTGCCAGGTACATGACCTTCTATAGCAGGGGTCAGCAAACTGTGGCCCACTAATATGGCCCATGAGCTATACAAATAGTCAAAAAAGAAATTAATAGAAGAATAATATTTTATGACACATGAAAATTATATGGAATTCAAATTTCAATGTATAAAAAATAAAGTTTTGTTGGAACTGAACCATGTTCATTTGTTTATGTATTGTCATTATGTCTATGAGTGCTTTTGTGCTACAACAGCAGAGGTGAGTAGTTGCCAACAGAGACTGTATGGACTGCAAACCCTGAGATATTTACTATCTGTCCCTTTACAGAAAAAACTTGCCAACCCCCGCCCCTCCCCTGCCAGAAGGAAAGATGAGATAACTAAGCTAAACTGGGGGTGTGATCAAAAGATTTTTGCCCTGCCCTTTTTTTTTTCTTTTTAAAAAATAGTTCCCTGAAGAAATCATCTTATCTCAGTGTGTAGTACAAGCCACTTGCCAACAAAATACAAGGAGAGACTCCCTTCCCATGTGGTTGGAAGCAAGGCAGTTCAGTCAAGACTTATTCTGAGTCCCTCCGACCCTACAAGCTAGCCTCCCCTGGGTCTCTGAAGCTTCAGGACCCCTGTATCCTCTTCCTCTTTAACACATTCCTCATCGAAGGCTGTAAGAAGTAATATTTGAGAAAATGTGTGCTTTATTTGTCGAAGGTATCTTTAACATCCAGCTGTGATAAGCTGGAAATTTAGAAATTAAGCTGAGGTCCAGGGAGTTGAAATGAGAAAGCGTTGTTAAACCTCAGATGTGTGTAGTACTTTCACGTATGTTCTTGCTTAATCATTCTTTAACTTCAAGTGAATATCAGATAACACTGTTCATTCCCCACCCCCCTCTTTTGAGAGTAAGGTTTGTAAGGCTTTCCGCCCTTGATTTCTACATTATATTTCTTGTACTTTTTGACACTCCTGTAAGATGTCAATTGTAGCATGTTGCAGCTGCGAAACTGCCTAGTCCAAATTTTTTTTTCAAGGAATTGAGTTCTTAATGTGGAAATAAATCACCAAAGCTTGATGAGTTGTTTGTATATTTTATATTTTTTAAAAAGGGTGGGGAGCAGCTCAGTTGTGATTTGATGAGCTGTTAAGCAGTGAAATGTAATCCACTGCCATATATAGCTTCTTCCACCTATGGAATCTTATTATGGGAACATGGCTCTCTGGGTCTCACTGCTACCCAAATGGCAGGCCCCAGGATGGGGCATTAGAGAGCAGATGGGAAGGTGAAATGTCACAATGCCACCCTGGGCTGGCTTTTTCCAGAAATTTTATTGAAATGAGTTTCTAAGCACTTGATTCTGGTAGGCAAGTTTGCAGGGTTAGAGGCATGAAAGACGGCAGCCAGAGCTGCTTTGATTGAGCTGGAGGTGAGAGGCAGGGTCAAAGGACTGAAACTTTATTTTGATGTTTTCTGGAGTAAAGTCTTCTTAGTGAAGTCTGTAGATTACTTGCCTCCCTTCCCACTTTCACAGGAAAACTCATAGTGGTAGGAGAAGCAGTCAGGATTGCAGAACACATTACATATGTCAACATACTTCCACATCTGTTATCTCCTGTGGGCCTCACAGAGTCCCTACCTTATGAGGGAGTAGGACAAGGATTATCGTTCTTTTAAAAATACTAAAATAGAAATGCAGAGAAGTTGAATGATTTGCCTGAAGTAATACAGATCATTAATGACAGTGACAATGCTGGGATTTCAGTTTCTGGGCTATGACAGTTTCTGGTGTATTGTTTTCCACCGCACTTCACCTGTAATGAAAGTATGACCATCTGTGGAGTTGGACACAACTGGGTTCAATATTAGCTTTACCATTTACTGGCTGGGTGCCTTGGACTAGTTATGAAATTCTTCTTTTCCTCATTTATAGAAATAAGGATAACAACTGTATCACAGACTCACGAATTGATAGTGAGACCCTCTAGCACAGTGCCTTCCACATTATAGGTATTCAGTAATGTTTTCCTTTTTTCCCAACTCAAATTATTTATGTATCTTTGATGCATATATGTGTGCATAGACATACACCTGTATAATTTAACCTACACCTTCTCTGTGAGATAGAGGAAACAAAGATTATATTCCTTAAGGTGTAGTTAGATCCCCTAAGTAGTTAATAGCAAAGCCAGAGTTAGAAATAAACAGGCCTCAAACGTCTCAGCCCAGGCCACCCTTTACTGGGGGCATTGCTTGCCACAAGGGTCCTGTAAGTTTAAATGACCAGTCAATCAAAGGACATCTGTATTGAACAGATGTGGTGTAGATTTCTGTAGCCTTCATGGTGAAGATGTACTTACATTCTAATCTAAATCGCTCTTGCTACCAACAGAGCCCACACATAAACCGTACCCCTATCAATATCCCCATTAGGATTTTACAGATGCACAACATACTTGTCAAAGTGCCTGATCACATAAGAAAGACTTGGAGATCCAGGCTGGAACCTGAGGCTGTTATTTTTCCTTTGTTTCACAAGTTGGACAACACTATGTGTGATGTTCCAAGATGGCAGAACAGATAGAATTGAATCTCCACTACCTCCCCTCCCCTGCAAGCATCTGTCTCTTAGAATGACAATGCCATCCCCTAAAACTGCCAACAAGGCCTCTTGGTATCCCTCAGTAACCATTAATGGGGAGTTTTGGGGGGAATTAAATATATATCTAGTGTTCACTGTGCCTTGCAGCTCTGTGACAATATCTGTAAATTCCCTGGGTTTTAGTTGGTTGAAAGTGGATATGTGGGGCCGGCCCGGTGGCGCACTGCTACAGTGCGCCGCTTGGGAAGCGCGGCACCGCTCCCGCCAAGGGTTCGGATCCCACATACAGACCGGCTGCTCACTGGCTGAGTGAGATGTGGGAGCAACACCGAGGGTTGCGATCCCGTTGCCGGTCTCGGTCTGGTATGGGCGCAACACTGAGGGTTGCGATCCGTTGCCGGTCACGAAAAAAGACAAAAAAGGGAAAAAAAAAAAAAAAAAAAGAAAGTGGATATGTGTAGTATGACCAGCAAGAATTTTGGGGACTCCATTCACCAAAGGCGCACCAGGAGGAAGACTCTTAAATCTTGCACGTATGGCAGGAAAGCTGAGTTCTGCCCCTATAGCCAGCATTCCTGTTTTTGATGGGGTGTGAAGTTGACTACACCCTCCCTCCCTCCTGAATTCCTTCCCTGTGTCCTCTCCAGCCCACTTTGGCACTCTCCCCGGTTTCTCTAGAATAGAGATGAGTTCAGAGACAGGAGCAGTTAAAAATAGTTACTGATTCAATAGAATGAAAGGATATACAAAGAAATACTTTTAAGATATTACTGCTAAATATGTTAGCTCAAAAGATGGAAAGCCTATGATCTCCCTAAATATTAGCATTACCAACTCAATAAATAGGAGGATTCAAGGGCATTTCATCCCTGGGAGAAAGGGCGGTGACAGTTCATTACCTATGCTGTCTCAGAAGGCCCTGCTCACCAGGGTGGCCTGGCCAGGTCAGGGAGGGTGGAAATAGCAGTCATGCCAAGCTCTAACATATCTTTCCCTCTGTCGCCCTACAGGTGTTAACAGAACTGAAATCTGACAACCAGAGGCTGAAAGATGAAAATGGTGCCCTCATCAGAGTCATCAGCAAACTGTCCAAATAGACTAGGCTCCAGATTTAGGAGGGAGGGAACAGCATTTGCTGCCCTAGCCCTCTTTTCCAGCCATCGCCTTCCAGCCAAAGGAAGTGAATGTTTTGGTGGAAGGACACTTCTTTCTGATCCGCTTCAGTCACCTCTTCTGCACTCTACATCTCCACACTCTCAATGCCCTGTTCCTCCCACACCCCTATCCCAAGTTTTATGACCGTTTTAATTGAAGCATGATTGCGATCATTTGAACCATCTGCAGAAGGCCTTGGGGGAGTCCACCAGACTCAGCGGTGGATCCCCCAACTTCCTGCTGTTCAGTTACTCTGTCCACACTGGGTTTGGTCCAAACGTGTAACGTACCTAAACCAGAGCCCCACGGCCTTTTATACTGACCCGGTATCCTCTTATATAGGTGAGTCTTATAGTGGCCAGTCCGGGATCCTGTCTGGGGTGCCAAGAGAAATAGCAGGATGTTGAATTAATCATCTGACAGCCTCTGGAACTGTGTTTCTGATAGAGTCCAAGGTGACAGTGACTCTGCATTGAAGCTCTCTATTCTTCACCTCTCAGGAACTGAATTATTTTTTTTTTCTGTCAACAACCCAGTAACATCCCTGATGAGTCTTAACCCTTATTCCTTCCTCCTTCATGCCTAGCCCTTCCTCCAAAACTCAGATGGCCCTGGCTTCATTTATTCCCTTCTGTCCTTTTTTCCTTCTCCTCCCTCATTCCCTCACTGATGGTGTAAAAGCTAGAACAGAGAGCACCTGAGCTCAGTTGTCTTTGGCCGTTATGGAAAATTATTACTCTGGGGACTAGAAAATCATCCCTCTGTTGCCTCAGAGGTGGCACCACCAGCCCTCTCTCTAAAAAGCCATACCATGGCATAAGTGTCAGTCCATTGTTCTCATATCCCACTTGTCTTCCTTCCCCTTGCAAGGTGATTTTATTAGAAATTCTGGGCTCTGAACACCCCATTCTGCCTCACCTCCCTTTGTCCTTCTTTTCCTGTCCTCATTCTGGCACCTTCTAATGAGAAATGGAGTCATTGCGAGGAAGCATGAGAGGTGGGGAAGGTAAGATCGTTGGGAGATGGACCAGGGCATGGAAGCAGGCTGGAAAGACATACGTGACAAAGGTAGAGTATCTGAGGACACTCGCAACGTTGTGACAAAGAAGACAGAAGATAGCGCCCATTGTGCTGTGAGAATGGTGGTGAACTTGATTATTTCCAGTGGTTATATTCAGGGGAGAATGATTTGCTTTCCTAGAAGCTAATGGGAGAAATGACTGCTTAATAGAGGTTTAAAGGGATGAGGTACTCTCAACCCACTGATGGGAGTCATGGATTTTAGAGTGGCAAAGCCAGAGGTCATTCGGTCCAGCTTTCCATTGTGTCATAGGGACGCCTGCTACTACAGCTTTGACCTGTGGTCAGATAGCCTCTGGTGGCCCTGCATTTATTACTCAAAGGTGGGGCAATTCTGATAAACCAGAGGGTTTTTTCCTACTATGAACTGAAGTCTGCCTGTGGATTCTCCCTGTACAGCTCTCTGCCCTTCAGATATATACTTGGTCATCTCCCCTTAATCTTACTTCGAACTGATGTTTCCCTAGTCCTTTCAGTCATTTCTCACATGGCATGCTTTTTGTGCCTGTCACATCTTGGCCATCTTCTTATAGACGAAAAAAACCTTTTGAAATATGCCCTAAATAAATAAATAAATTTTAAAAATATCATGCCCAGACCTGGACAGAATACTCCACAAGTCCAGCACAAAATTAAACTATTAGTTCTTGATGATGACCCAATGTTAATACTTACAGTATTTGCTTTTTGTATCCCATGGTTCATTTTAAGATTGCTGGTGATATTCAGTACTTAGAGGGGCTCATTCTCTTAACATGTTCCGCCTCTGTCAATTTCTTTCCTGAAAATGGTTGTATAGTTCTCCATGGCCCTCTGAAACATCACTTGCTCTTTAAACTAGAAGCTATAATTCAAGATCCCAATTCCAGAACGGAAGATATGTCTCCTCTGGCAAAATCTCATTTTTAGAGTATACAAAATTCTTCCTTCCATATCCAACAGTTTTCCAAGAGGAGCTATTTACTGTCTTGGGACGTTGTATTACCCTGGGAGCAGCAGGAGTTCAGTTCTCAGGGAATGCTAAGTTAGAGTGAGAGGTTTCCTATCTTCCACTATAAGCATATCCTTCATTCTAGGGGGAGGAAATCAACACAAGGTGTTGACTAATTGATTCTCCTGACACATCCTGGATATTGGGGAAGAGGAGATCACTGCCTCTTTCTTAGGAAAAGAAAATTGGATTACTAGGAAAACGTCTTGACCCTCTTCCATTTGATAGACCAGGTAAAAGGATTGGAGTTTCCTCAGGTCTGTTTGTACCTTTCAAAATGTGAGGCAGGTTCTCAAAACTCTCAGATTGGTGTCATACCCCTGCAGATTCACCTGGCCCTTTCGTGTTAAAGATGCCTTTTCTTGCCAGTAAGTTTCCCTTTTGACAAGAAATTTACAAGCTTTTCAATCTCAGGTATACTCGATGCTATGGCCAAGAACTCATGAAAATGTCAACCTTCCGAGGTAATCTCAGGCACTTTCTCTTATGCAATTAATTTTATTATTGAACAGATAAACTCTGAATTCTGGTCTCTCTCCAGAGAATAAAATACCACTTCTTCACAACTGTATTGACTGGAAGTCCCATGACATGGTGGTTATAGGCCTTCTACTAGCCACCTGTTCTCTCTGGGTGCTGGCATCAGGTCTCTCTTTTCTTGTGCTGCTTGGCCAGTTACCTGCTGTTGGTCTCTTCAGTGGCCAGAACCTCCAGTCCTCACCTGATGGTTTGGATACTCACAAGCACCCAGGTAGCTCAAACTGAGTGAATAGCTACAGGTTGGCCAGTGATGTGGGGCTCAGGTCTGTCACTTTGGAGTCTTTACGTGAAATATCAGAATGGGGAAGAGAACATTCTCAGTACAGCTTTACACCCTCTGTTCTCATTAATTTGATATTTTCCAAAAACCAAGCCACACCTTTAAGAGTAATGATTTGGCCATTCCAGAGATTTTCTGGCTGAAGTTCTTAGCCTGTTTGTCTTTCAAGGGATGTTGATCCTTTTCCAGATAGTTCCAGGGTATGATGACCCCTAGCCCCATCCCAGTCTCTAGTGTAAGGGTTATGCAAATCTCCGGGTGTTGCCTCTAAAGAATCTGAAGAATACAGAGAACTTGGGCTTACTGAGTACGCTAAATCCTCTGCTGGGCCAGTCTCATTTGATATTTCCTAGAACCTCCCTTCTTTTTCTGTCCAACTGCAGGATGTGTTTGCTTTCTCTTCCAGGCTTTCCCTGGTTTCTATCCTAGCTCCCATCCCTTGTTTAAGGTAGTTCCTGGCCAAATCTATGCCCAATTATAACTACAAATCTTGGTCACCATACTGATTTTTTTTTTTTTTTTTTTTTTTTTTTTTTAAAGATGACCGGTAAGGGGATCTTAACCCTTGGCTTGGTGTTGTCAGCACCACGCTCAGCCAGTGAGCGAACTGGTCATCCCCATATGGGATCCGAACCCGGAGCCTTGGTGTTATCAGCACCGCACTCTCCCGAGTGAGCCACGGGCCGGCCCACCACCATACTGATTTTTAAGGCAGGTTCCAACCCTTCAAAGGATGTGAGTTCCTCTGACCCAATAAACAAGGCAGGTTTGAGGGCAGAATAAGGCGATGTGAAAGGATGAGATGCTAGGAGTCAAAACATCGGGATTCCAGGGGCAGCCCTTCTACTTACTAGCCATGTGACCTTTGGGAGTCACCTTCCCTGTCTGAAATGAGGTTGGGCTGGATGATCTTTAAGATCCCTTTGGCTGAAAATTCTGTGATTTATTCATTCTTAGGAAGATCAGAACATTTCTTAAACTCTGAATTTCTGCTTCAGAATTTCTTTCTACTTCACAATTCAATAACAAAAATTTTTGTTTTCTTCCGGATTCAAACTGTTTAACATCAGCGTGCCAAGGTTGACTTCTCATACTCGTTGGAAAGTGAATTTAATACTATTAAGGGTAATTGAATGGTGTTGCAATTGCTTTCTCTCCTAATGGCTTGGGAAGAATATTAAAACCTGCAGAGGTGGAAATTGGAGCTCCCGGGAAAATGGATAAAAAGCAATTTGTTGCAGGCAGCCTTTGAACAAATTGTTTTAATAGGAAATAGAGCTGCTGCTTTGTACGTTTCCTCAGCCACCTTTCTGTTTTCTTGAATGTGATCTACATTGGCTCTTAACACCCAAACAGCAGACTAATTGCATTTCTGCTTAGCACCAGCTGGTTCATAGTCTTGAACTCTGCCTTACAGCAGCAAGAGACTTTTACGCAATAAAAACCTCAATCTATAGTACCATTGAGCTCCTCCTCTGGATTCTGGACTATCAGAAGTAGGAGGTTCCAGTGCTTTTCAAAATGGTATTTCCTTTAATGTAGATCTGCAGAGGAGACTACCAAAGCAGTAAGCGTTTACAAACCCAGAGTCCACACAGCCCCACCGCATAAAACTTGACTCAGATCTCGCAAGACACCTGCAGGACTGGGTGTGAGTGAAGTGAAAGGGCAGAGACTCTGGAAGTGGAGGTGGCCTGTGTGCTGTGGTGGGAAGAAGGCAGAAGGTTAGGAGCCTTGGACGTAGAGTAGTATGGAGGCAGCAAGCACTGGGAGGAAATGAGCTTCCCAGAAGCAAAGTTTCGGCCCACGGAAATGACTTCTGTCTCATTGGTGACTTCATCCCACAGCCTCCAGCTGAGCAGAGATTTTAATCAGCTTCCCTAATGAGTATTGACACTGCTCAGGAGCAGTAGACCTATCAGAGACAGCTATTGATCGCTTGTGTTCTGATTAAATTGGAAAATAGATCAACTTCATTGCAGCCCAGGAACTGTTATTGTCACAGCTACTAGAGAATGAGGTCCCTTGAGGGCTGAGAAAAAAGCAAGTAGAGAATCTTTACTAGCCAGCCAGTGGCCACATGGTAAAAGATGCATTTACTTCTCCTTTGAGAGCTGTGGTTGAGAGTCCAAACAGAACCTCATGGGTATGGCTTGCAACCCAGCGTCCCAGAAGCCCCTCCTTGGGAAGAACTGTAAGTAAGAGGTGAGTGTGCCTAAAGACAAGACACCATTAATGAAAGTTCTGGCCCCACCTAAAAAGGTTTAACAATTTGGGGATTACTCTTGCTTCTAGCTTATGTGCATATGCATGCACAGAGCTTTCAAAATTAGGTCTGGAATATTCTTGGTTAGAAGTGAGAACTCAGAAACCCATTTTTTCCAAGTGTATTACTCTATTTATATCTTTTGCTTTTCTCCTTCCCTTCCAGTCTCCCACAGGACTTCTTTCTGAGCCATTCCCCTATGTATCTGCTTATCATTTTGGACTATGAATCTGCCAGTGACATTTTCTGTTATTTCTCCTCAAAACTTTCCCCTAATGCTTCCAATAAAATTTTACTTGGGGGCCGGCCCGTGGCTCACTCGGGAGAGTGTGGTGCTGATAACACCAAGGCCCCGGGTTCAGATCCCACATAGGGATGGCCGGTTTGCTCACTGGGTGAGCGTGGTGCTGACAACACCAAGTCAAGGGTTAAGATCCCCTTACCGGTCATCTTTAAAAAAAAAAAAAAAAATTTTACTTGGGTGGCCCCTTAAGGTGACATCAGGATGCTCTTCTGTCCTTCCAAAGTAAACATACCCTTCACCCTTCCTCTCCCTCTCACTTCCCTCCACATTCTTTATTCCTTGCTTTCTCATTTGAAGCTGTTGGTGCTTTAGAGAGGAGGTTTTCCATGAATCAGCCAAGATTCCTGGAGGAGTTTTATACACCAGCAACCACCCCCACCACTCCCTTCCAGTTTCAAAACCTCCTGGCTGTGCTGATGCTACTCAGAGATGAGGTTTGACTTGTAAGCCTGTATGACTCCTCCATAGGCCGAAGAGACCGTGGATAGCTATATCTGGTTTACTCTGTCTTTGTCCTGAGAGGTTGGACTGTTCCCAGCTTAGGAGAAGTGTCTTCTCAGCACAAACCTGATCAGTGTGTCAGTGCATCTGGTGGCAGCAGCTCAGCCCATTCCTGCCTTGCAAGAGAGAGGATTCAGGAAAGGTGTGCTGATGGTGGGAGCTTCTTAAAAGCTTCTAATGTTCTTACAAAACCAGAGTTAGAGGTCAGAGTGCCGATCCTGAACGAGGGACATGCTAGGTCCGGCACTGACTCACTTCTCACCTGAGTATCTCTGCCTTTACCCATTCTCTTTCCCACTCTACCGAAACTAAGAACAAGTTCCAGCTTTGTCCTCTGGTGAAGAGAAGCCAGGTTAAGAGGTCGGAGGAAAAAGGACAGGGGGAGGCAGGCTGCAGGGGTAGGACAGGGTCCTGAGAAGATACAGCAATCAAAAATACCCCCTTTTCTAGCCCTTGAAAGGTTGGGCCTACCTCCTCCTGGCACCCCACGTAGGGCCATGATTTCCCTGAAGAGGGAAGGAATATGTTCCACCTTTGTAACCCTCTTCTTGGATCCGAGCCCTTGACCTTGGTGTTACCAACACTGTGCTCTAACTGACCAGCCCTGATGTAGCCTGTTCTTAATTGAACGGTTCAGACTCGGGCTTTGGCTTTATGGTTTTCCTCCCTTTATTCTTGCCTCTGCCCTGACCTTGATCAGACAGGGGTGGAAAGAGCTTATAAGAACCACCTCGCTGTCTCCATGCCTTTCCCATTTCATTGGAAGCGTTTCATTTCTTTGCTCCTGCCTTGGCTCCTCGCTGTACTTCCACCACAGTTAAAGCACCAGATGTAACCGCTTTTTCAGATAAGTTGTATGGATTAACTTCAGTCCTTTGTAAATACACCTGGGGTGGGGTGGGGGTGTTTAGGGAGGGGCAGCCAGACTTGCTTTGTGAACTGAATGTATTTTTATGCAATTTTGAGTGGCCTTTCAACCCTGAGATTAATGATTTTGTTTTACTGGTTGTTGTTATATAGTATTAAGTATTCCGTGTTTGCAAGTTTGGAAATAATATTCACATCTATATGATACCTGTAAACACAACAGTATTTATAAATGAGTAAAACTTGTTTTAACTTTGACTGTCTTCACAGTTCAGAAAATGAGATTCATAGAACCTCACATCTTGTGCAGCCTCTTCCAATTTTAAGTCATCATCTTTGCCACTGGGGGCCACAGCCCCACCCCAGCCTCCTACATCTCCTGTCCACTTAGAGGTCTCTTCCCCAGGGACAGCCAAGTGAGTCACCATCACTGAGAGTAGGGTCGCTGGCAGCATCAGGCATTTCCTAAATGGAGTCAGGCCAAGGAAAATCCTAGATTGCAGGTTCAAAAGAACCATAAGAAATCAAGGTTCTCAGGGGGCTGGCCCGTGGTCATGTTCAGATCCCATGTAGGGATGGCCGGTTAGCTCACTGGGTGAGCGTGGTGCTGACAACGCCAAGTCAAGGGTTAAGATCCCCTTACCAGTCATCTTTATTTTAAAAGAAAAAAATCAAGGTTCTGAGTTTCAAGCAACCAAGAGCACGGTTATTTCTTTGAAGATGGAGGGCAGAGCTGAATGACAAGGTCGTTGAGCCCCTCTCAAGGAACGCCAATGCTCTTGTACGTGGGGAAGCTGAGTCCAGAGAGGCAGTGGTTTTCTTGGGCACACGAAGTCTCCTGGCATCACCCCTAGTCCTCTGCTGTATACATAAGTCTTCATTCATTGTTTGATTCAGGAGATCCAAAACCACTCCACAGTTCCAAACTACAAATGGAGCTAACTTGGAGGTTATTGGAGGTTAAATCCAAACTCAAAACAAAGGAGCCATGCCCAGGGAGGAGCTGCTCACGCCCACTGGCAGGGTTTGTGGGTGGGTGGCCAGGTCTGGCCTCGGGCATCAGGTCCAGGTCTGGTTTCTCCATCTAGCGAGCCCTGCCCTCTGGCTTTGCTCAGCCCCGTGTGTCTCCCAAGCAGAAATCCCTAGTCACTGACTTGGAGAGGGGTCAGGAAGGCAAGATTATTTTCCCCTGCTATCACCCAGCTGTTTGTAGCCCAAGCAGCAGCAGCAGAACAAACACACATGATGTCATGGTTAAAAAGTTCAGACCTTTCCTGGGGCCTGAAACACAGGCACAGAAGCATGGCTGATGCAGGGGCTCCTGGCCCACAAAATGTCTTTTTTTCTTTTTGGCGGCCGGCCTGTATAAGTATCAAACCCTAGGCCTTGATATTATCAGCACCAGGCTCTAACCAACTGGCCTAACAGCCAACCCATGCAAAATACCATTTCTTTATCCCCCACTGGATATGGTGAGGTCTGTGGAGACAGTGTCACCACGCGGTCATGTGGTCCAGCCCTCTGGGGTGAGGTGAGGGATGGATGGACTCTGTAGCAGAGTGAGGGGCTCACACTCAGCTAGGAGACCCTCCAGTGATAAAACCCCGTCCTTTGCCGACAGGCTCGTGCCCCTCACCTCACCCAGGCCACCCTGCCTCAGGGACTGAAGCCGCAGATGGGATAGATATTCAGGGATCCAGGCCCTTGCTCACGCAGGCGGGGCCCACGCGCAAGTCTAGCCAGTGGTACTCCCAGAGGACAAGCACCGTATGGTGTAAACTGACAAAACGGCCTGTCTTCAAGGTGAGGAGGCAGGTGGGAGTGGGAACTGAAGTAGTTTAGCCCTTTCCTAGCCTTGAGGGCAAAACTTCCCTACTCTCTTACCTTAAAAAAAATTTTTTTTTTTTTAAAGATGTCTGGTAAGGGTGTCTTAACCCTTGACTTGGTGTTGTCAGCACCACGCTCAGCCAGTGAGCGAACCGGCCATCCCTATATGGGATCCGAACCCGTGGCCTTGGTGTTATCAGCACCGCACTCTCCCGAGTGAGCCAAGGGCCGGCCCTTCCCTTAAAAATTCTGAAGCCCTATCCTTGGTCCCTAACATCTTTGCCTCAGTAGACAAAGACATTTGACGTTCCTTGCAATGGGATAATTAAGGACTTTGTAGAAATTCTCACTTTTCAAACTCCCATACCCCAGAGCCAGCCTCCCATCACTGGGCTCAGACTGTGGCTGTTCCCTAAGCCCAGCTCTGCTGGAAGGCGACTCAAGGGGTGGTCCGTCCGCAGCCTCGCAGAGGACCTTCTCCAGCATCACTACCTTCCCCCAGGGGAGCATCAGGCACTGGCGTCTGTCTTCCATCCTGAGGTGGCACGTGCCCCGCCACAGAGCACCAGGCTGTCTCCCACCTTCACCACCATGCTGACCGTGGTGGGCAGCTGCTGCCTCCCCGTTCCCCACAGCCCAGCGAAAACAACTGGAGACACCCCCCACCCCAGGTTTCTTTCAGCTCATTTCTTTAATAAGGAGACACAGCTCATTACAAAATAACAATTTGACAAGAGATGAGACGAGAACAACAGAGGCCACATAAGGGGGGTGGAGGACATTGCCAAGCGGGGTGAGGGGGGACTGTACATATGTCCTTCCTATGAAGACACAGGCAGGGCTCCTGGGGGGACATATGCATTCCAAGGTGACCTGGCCAAGCCAGCTCTGCCTGGCCCTGGCTGTGAAGTTTTCAGGCCCCAGGATGTTCAGAAAGCAGCAAACGAAGTCCTTAGATGGCAGGAGTCAGGGCAGATGGTCAGGCTTCTTCAAAGGGGGGCCCCTAAAGTCCTAACTGCTCCTGCCACCTCGCCAAGACACTCTTGACCTCAACTCGGGCCTCAATGTCTGCCTCTGCTGTGTGTGTGGAGAGTGGGAGGGTCCCAGAGAGAGCTAAGGGAGGCAAGACATGTCTTCCCTCTGCTTGTCCGAACACCTGACCCCAGCCTGCTCTGAAATAGTTCCCTCCACTTTCCCTGCTCTTTTCATGTCCCCAGCACAAAGGTCCCAGAGACTTCTGTGTGCTCACGAGGTGTGGTTTGTAAAGGGCAGAGCCCGTCTCGCCACCTCTTGCCCTGTCTCAAGCACCCTGCCCGAGTCTCCTCTCGCCTTGTCTCTCCAATCCCACGCTCGTCACCGTGGCCAGGCCTGAGGCCTCCTGGGCTGTCCCCACGCATTGTTGCCCTGGTCGGGTGCCCAAGGGGTAGGAACTGCAGGCCGGGGACTACTTGTCCCTCTCAGTTCAACACAGTCACCCGGAACCTTGGAAGCCACCGTCCCCCTCTGCCCACCTCTCTCCCTACTTGGCGCACCCGGCTGGGTCTGCCAGGGGAGTAGATGTGAGGCTCAGGGAGCCTCATGCACACCTGCTCTGCCACGTCTCTGAGCCATCCCTCAAAACTGCGACCAGCCCTGCTCCCCACTCTCCGAGGAGCCCTGGCAGCCCTCAGACCACCCTGCTCTCGGGATGCTGTCAGACGGCAGGGAGAGAAGCGTGGACTAGAGCTTAGCCACTGTGTCCTGGGCTTCTCCCCAGTGGAAGGTAAGCAGGGCTGTTCTGTCAACCCCGGGTGATACATCAGAACCTGACCACAGGCTGAGCCGCTGACTGGCTGCTCCTGAAGATCCTGGCTTCCTCCACAAGGCCCCCAAGAAAGGTATCCAAAACTATGGTGTCCCCCCCACGGCCCTGTCCACACCAGGTGGAGATGGAGTTGAACTGTCAAAAGTAGGCCGAGGAAGCCAGCTCAGGCAGGGCCAGCCAGAGCATCTCCCAAGGCCGCCCCAGATGCCCTGAACACCATCCATCCTCCTGACATGGGGCTGAGAGAGCACAGCGGGGTGACAGCAGGTGAGCCCTCCACCAGTGTTCTGTGGGGAGCCAGTCACAGGGACATAAGGGCCCCTGGAGGAGCTGGGGGCGGTCTCCAGCAGGAGGCCCTCTTTATGGCTTTTCAGTTAATTCAGACAGTGGGAGGAAGGGGCACACCACACACATACACAGGACATGGACGCTACGGGAACACCAGACACCAGGCTGGACACAGTGCCCCGTGCCCCGAGGGTTGGCTCTGCAGATGGATGTGCAACAGACAGGCCGTCAGGGTGACGGTGTCCTCCAGCATCTCCCACAGCCAGGGCCAGGGCTGGCACCAGAGCCGGAACCCTACCCATTGGAAGATTCCCAATGGGGACAGGCGGGGTAGGGCTGGGGGACAAAGACTTCTCACAACATAAAACCAAAGAAGCAGCCTCAACCAGTTCTGCAAATGGGTTTGGGATCAAGGGGACTCAGGATTACCATGCGGCTATTTACAGAAAGTTGTAGACATGCATCTTGATTGAACAAGATTCTGTTCATGTGTTTATAGATAACTGTCTTCTTTTACATATAACTAAACACACATGGAGAGGGGCAGATGAGGCTCAAATGGCTTCCGAAGGTACTTGTTTTGTTGTCGCTTAAAAAGTAAAGTATATTCATGTGTCTTCAAGTCACAGTGTCCCCTTCTCAATATTGCAGCTCAAAAAACAAGTTAAGTCCAATCCTCGGTGACCAGTCTCTGGCCTCCTGTGACCAAGGGTGAGGAGGGAGACGTAGCCATAGGGTAGAGTTGCCAGACACAACACAGGATAGCAGTTAAATTTGAATTTCAGATAAACAACGAATCACTTTTTAGTACAGCATGTCCCAAATGTTGCCTAAGACATACTTATACTTAAAAATTATTTGTTGCTTATCTGAAATTCAAATTTAACTGGACATCCTGTATATTTATTTGTCAAATCTAGGAACCTCTATAATACTTCCCTATCTCTGGACACTTTGGGATGAAAACTCACAGCCCCAAAAGCATCACTGGCCAGACACCCTAACCATATCCTCCTTAGTGCCTACATGCCAAGTACAGTAGCATCCTCAGAAATAAACCCACACAGCAGCGAGAATTCAAAATGATGCTCTGTAGTTGGGGCTACATCAGCCCATGTGTAGCAAACACAAGCATTAGGATGTTCAGGCCTAGCCCGTGCACCCAGACAGATGCCACCTGCTAGGTTGGCTCATCACAACGAGCTGCAACCTGGGGAAGGAACTGCTCCCCCCTCACACACTGGCTTTACTGTTCCAGGACTCAGTCTCCCAGCAACCTGCCCCCACCCTCAAGAATGCTCACTAGAGTTGGCCTCGGAGTAGTAAAATCCAGCCCGTCTCCAGGCGCATGGACACCCAAACCACCAGACGTGCCTACCATTTCCTTTCCTTCCCTGTCAAGGGAATGGCAAATCTTGGGCTCTTGAAAGGCTGAATGAGGTTCATGGGCAGAGAAGAATCCCAGGGGGTAGAAGTGGCTTGGGAAAGGGAAAAAGAATTAAGGTATAGGGGATGAGACTGACAGAGTTTCCGTCAATAAGGTTTGTGGGATGTGGGTGAGCAGAATGAGTGTGAGGGGAGACCCTGAGAAAGCACCAAAATCCCACAGCTCTGGGGAAGAGAGAAGAGTCCAGTGACTTCTGATGTCCTTACCAGGATATCCTACTCTGAAGCCACCCAGATTCTGAAGTTACCCTATTGTCCTACAACTCTCTACTGGCAGCGTCCCAAGGACCACAGCTTATAATCCTTACCAGAGTCCTACCTTCCCATTGTTAAGTACACATGTACACACACGCACAAAGTACATAAAATATATAAGTTTCCATGTACCAAGGGCCACTAGCGAGAAGAAGACAGGCAGTCTGAGCCCTGCTTCCCAGTCTGTTTCTGGTGGAGGTGTTCCCTCACCCCCTACCTCAACCAAAAAAACAAAGCAAGGAATAAACAAAAGCTCCTTCCGGTACCAAGGGCCACTAGCGAGAAGAAGACAGGCAGTCTGAGCCCTGCTTCCCAGTCTGTTTCTGGTGGAGATGTTCCCTCACCCCCTACCTCAACCAAAAAAACAAAGCAAGGAATAAACAAAAGCTCCTTCCCCTTTTTAAAAATAAAATAGACACTCTGCACCTTCTTTGTGCTAGGTCCTCAAAGCCCGATTCTCTCCAATACCATCCATCTGTCTCAGGTACCTACAGGAAGCTGAAGTGGCCCAAATAGGGCAGGACAGGAAGTGCTGCCATTTTTTCTGGGAAAGAGAGAGATCCCCAGGCTTCTGGGGAAGCTGTGAGTTTTCTGTGGTGAAGAAACAGCAAGAGGCCAAAGGAAGGGAGGCAAGGAGGGCTGGCCTCTGGCCACATGGGGGCCTGACTCTCTTGCCCAGACTAAGGGTTTGGAAGAGGACTCAGTGCAAACTTGACTAACATATATATGGCTTTTTATCAATGCTGGGGACAAAAGGTGAACAGCGAATGGGACACAGCTGAGTATGGAGTAGCCCTGGCAGGTCTCCTCCACCGTCCATTCGGAATGGACACCCTTCATTTCTTGGCATCCATAGAGAGAGGCCTCCCTAGAGAATGGTAGGCTGGGGCCTCCCACAGGTCTCCCCGGGCCACTCCAGCTACCCATAAGCCCTCCAGCATCGACGGCAGAGGGTCCAGGGAGCAAGGGGTGGGAGTTGGGGGGAACCCCAGGCTCCCATCTACCTCATCCTGAGAAATCTCTGCCATCTGTCCACCATCCTCCCCTTCTTGCCACCCGCTTCTTACCTGGACCTCGGGGGAACTAAGCACATTTAAACCTTCCTTTTAAAGTTTTCTGGCTCTGTACAGATAACGTGTCTTCAGTGTTGCTCCACATAAATTTAAAGAGAAACAGAGCAAAAGCACGCTGGGGAGTAAATGCAAATGGACTGTACAGCTTATACTCTGGAAAGAGGGAAGGGACAGCATCTTTGTTTCCCACTGGACAGGACGAAGATCCAGGAGTTTAATTTTGGTCTTTCTGGGTAATAGGGCTTCTGTTTCTTCATAGTTTGATATTCATTGTCAACAAGGGTGAGGTCCTAGGACTGACAGTCCCTGTTAGAGTCTGGCCAATCTAGTAAATAGTTTATATCCATGAATGTCCCAGAAACCACACTTCTGGGGAAACCATGACTGACATGAAGAAGTCTGTGATGGCATCAGGGCTTGGTCCTAGTTCTAGGCACATCCAGTCTCCACATCTTGCTGCCTCCCAAGTAGCCACCCACAAGGAGTGTGGGAGCTTCTGGAATCTGACCAGGATTTTGAGCCTTCTCCACAAGCTAACAGAAGATCTCCCAATTAGACAGTGGACTTTATTCATTTCAGAGCCCCCAGAGAGCCTTCTCTTCCTACACTACTTCACTGTCCATGGCTCATTCCAGGAGTGAAGACAGATGCTCAAAGTCGCATGCACATGCACTCATGTGTGCACACACATGGATCATTGGCCACTGTGCTGCGTTGCCTTCCGTGTCAAGAAACAGGATGTGCTGCCATTTTGTTGGTCCAAAATGCTCAAAAAGCAGGAAGTGCTGCAACTTTCTGCCAGTAGAGGGCCTCACCCAGGGTGAGGCATAGGGAAGCTCTGAAAGAGTGTGGGATACCGAGGCAGGGCATGCAGCAAGGGCAGCTCCTGGGACGATGAACAGAGCCAGGCTTCTCTTTCACCTCTTAGGGGACTCTCTTCACACAGCCATCAAAGGGAAGTTGGCCTTTAAAAAGAGAAAAAGGAAGGAAAAACAAGGACACAATCACGAACAGATGAAAAAAACCTCTAAGGTCGCACAACTGAGGTATTGATAGCTCTGGATCTTGTCCGTGTCCATGAAGGGTGCGGGGTCCCAGCCACTGCTGCCTACTTGTTCTTGCCCAGAAGTGCGTCCACCTCCTCCTCGGGCTTAAGTGAGTGCCACTGGGCGATGGGCCTCCGAGGATTGGCCAGCATGTCAGACCAGTGCCGCAGCTCTGTGCCTGTGGCATTGCTGCCCACAAAGATCTTGCCGATGGCTTCATTCTTGCCCAGCTTGTCGTAGTCCAGCACGGTGACCACTACCTGGACTTTCTGCAAGGAAAGCAAAGGAAGGAGGGAGTTGGCAGGCGAAGACGTGGGATCCCACGGCCAAATTTCTCCCCTCCATCACTCCATACTCCAAATGCTTGGGGAGGAAAGGCCTCCCCGCGCTCCCTGCTCCCATCTCTGGCTCGAATTAAGACTGAATTTACATGGAGGCAGAGGCCACGCCATTTTGGAGGCAAACTTTGTTTCTACCAACAGGCATTTATTGAGCACGTGCTATGCTCGAGGCACTATGTTAAGCACTTGGGGGAGGAAAATTGAAAAGATGAATTTCACCTTTAGTAAGCTCAGCAGACACATAACCAAAAACTTACAACACAAAGTGGTAATGGTTATGCTAGACGGCTAAGCACAAGATACTATGGAAACTCAGAGTAGTGGACAGTCCTGCTCAGCTCGATCAGAAAGGGCTTCACAGAGGAGGTGACATTTGAACTGGGACACAAAGCTGAGAATTTCTCTAGGAAGAGAAAAGAGGGAAGAAGATTCCAGGGCAGATGAGCGTGGGTGGAGGCACAGAGACATGAGAGTGCACTGATGTCTGAGGAACGTTAGAAGTTCAGAGTCATTAAGGTAGAAAGTGAGAGGCGACCAGACAGGACATGAGGTCGGCAGGGTGGGCTGGGGTCAGTGACGGAGAGGCAAGCAGTCGGGAGCTCCGAAGACTTTTCTTTTCTTTTTTTTTTTTTTTTTGCGGCTGGTCAGTACGGGGATCCAAACCCTTGACCATAGTGTTATCGGCACCGCCCTCTACCTAGTGAGCTAACCAGCCTGCAGTCTTATTTTTATTTTTATTTTCTTTCCTAAACACTTCAAAGAGAAAGGGTGGCAGAGATATTTTAGAAAGGAAACTCTGGCATTGCGATGGAAGATTCGCTGGAGGACTGGGCCCGATGGCAGGGAGGAGACAGCTGGGAGGCTACTGGGGGCCTGAGAGGGTGGGTATTGAATACCTGAACCCCGGCGGTGCCGTGGGGACGGCAAGTGGGGGCCAGATCGGAGACGCACTTAAGGGACAGAATCAAGAGAGTCTGGCGATCAGTTCCATTTGTTGAGGGGATCTGTCGCCTTTCTCCCCGGAGCCCAGCCGATTCAGACTCATCCTTTAGGACGAAGCTCTCTCTGAGAAGCCTCACCTGAACTGTCTCTGTGTCACGCACGTTGACACCATCACCTCACTGTGCTTTAGCAGCCTGTTTTCTGGTCCCCTCCCGCCGTGAGGTCCTTGGGAGCAAGGACTGCGCAAGGATCTCTCCACACTCGTTTCTCCAGCCCCTAACAAGTGCCAGCACTTGAGAAATGCTCAGTAAATTCTATTGAACAAAGGGGAAAGGAAAAAGGGCTGGGTCTAAGATGGTGCTCTGGTTTCTGACTGGGGCTGCTGGGCAGACGGTAGAGCCACTCACTGAAAACAGAGAATTCAGGGCAGAGTGTGGTGCTGATAACGCCGAGGACCCGGCGTTGATCCTGTACCGGCCAGCAAAAAAAGAAAAGGACATGGTGGGCTGGCAGCTAGCTCGGTTGTTTAGAGCCCAGCCTCAGAACACTGAGATATGGGTTCAGATCCCTTCACCAGCCACCAAAAAAAACCCAGAGAATTCAGACAAAGCAGGTTTGCTTGGGAGAGGGATAGGGGGAAGGTCCGTATAGTGGTTTTAGGCATGTTGAGTTTGAGCTGCCTGGGCCAGTGTACTTTACATCTAAAGTTCTCCGTAATGAGGACTTCTCTTTGGCTAACATTATCACTGAGCTGCCCATTTGTCCCTTGAAGAATCACAGATGACAGCATAGCCATCTCCATAGATGACAGCACCAACTCTGAAGATTCTCTGGGCACCCAAGCCCTCCTGGCGGGGGGAGGAGAGGACGAGGGATCAGCTCACTAGAAAGAAAGAGAGACCAGGACGCCACGAGAATCCTCCACTCTGCAAGCCCCTGGCTGCATCTGACTTCCAGCCCAGGTGGGTGGGTGGTCTCCTGTCCTGCCAGGTCCAGATCCCACTCATCCCGAGTGCTGAAAACAGACCTCATCTTCAATGTTTATAGAACTTGCTGGTGGGAAGGAAGGGAGAAAAGAAAGAGCAGAAAAGGCTGGAAGGATGGAGAGAAAAGAGGAGAGAGGAAGGGGTCAGAGATGGGAACAGACCTAGGGAGCCGAAGAAGTGGGGCAGGGATGGCGCAGACAGGATGTGGCCGGGGGAGGGTGCAGGAGGAAGAGGCGCCCCCTCAGCCAGCTCCCAACCTCCCTGGTGCCTGTGCCTACGTGCAAGACCATGTTTCCCAAAGTCCTAAAGGAATGATTTGTAGAAGCTTTTTTTTTTTTTTTTAAAAAGATGACAGGTAAGGGGATCTTAACCCTCGACTTGGTGTTGTCAGCACCACGCTCTCCCAAGTGAGCTAACCGGCCATCCCTATCTGGGATCCGAACCCGTGGCCTTTGTGTTGTCAGCACCATGCTCTCCCAAGTGAGCTAACCGGCCATCCCTATACAGGATCCGAACCTGGGGCCTTGGTGTTGTCAGCACCACACTCTCCCGAGTGAGCCACAGGCCGGCCCGAAGTTTTTTGAATTAGTTCATATTCATCTCCTTTGAAAAGGGGGACCATCTGGAAGAACCCCCAGGGTAAAAGGCCCCACTGTGGCACCATCAGACCTAGAGCCTTCCCCACCTGAGTCAGGTTGTTCTGGGGTCTTCAGCTGAGCTGCCTCTTCTCAACCTCCCCATCCGTGTTTGCCTCCCCGACCCCTGCTTGTGACTAGGACCCGAAGGGCTCAAGCACCTGAATCTGCTCGAAGGGGATCTCAAAGCTGAAGGACTCGTTAAAGTACGGGTTCAGGGTCTTCTTCTTTACTGTCGTCTTCTTCTTCTTGAGTCTCTTGCCATTCTGCATCAGGTGGATCTTCACATAGGGGTCTGCAGAGGGAGAACCCCAACCCGAGAGGTCTCCCTTAGCCCTCCCACGGGATGCACCCAGGCCTGCCGTAACAGGGGTCTCCACCTGCTGAGATCAGGCCTCAGAAAGCCTGAGTCATGGGACAGGAAGTCCAAAAGACACAGAGTAATCATACAGTTCAAGAGTTGCAAAAAGGTTTCAAGTCAAGGACCAACTCTGATCTTGGTTGGGGCTTCCTAGAGCACGGTGTGGGGAAATTTCCAAGTCTAAGTAAGGCTTTGTGAGAGAGAGTGTGGGCTTGACTGGTGGTGCTTATGCTCGGAAGGGGTGGAGGAGGGCTAAAGGCAGGATCATGACATCTCCTGTGTCATGATGCCAACCCAACCCAACCCTCCTAACCTTGCAGATGAGACACTGAGGCCAAAGGGGAATGACCTGCCCAAAGCCACACAACAGGTCAGTGACAGAGCTGGGCTGGCACCAAGATGTGCTGGTTGGAGCCCATGCACGAGGCTGATTCCCCAGGAAGGCATAGCAGAGGCAGTGAGCTTCACCCACCAGAACCTGTGCCATGGGCCAGCCCCACTCCCCGTCAGGTAAATGTGAAACTCAGAGCATTTCCCCCCTAGAGTCCCTTTCCAGTCCCTATAGGCAGCACAGCCTATAGCCTCTCCTGGAAAAGTGTCCCCAATTGTGGTGGTGACAAGTACACTTTGGGCTAAGCCCTGCCCACTCCCCTACACTCCCTGGGAGAAGTAAAATCCTAAGTCACTAATTCATCTGGGGGATGACATTTCTCTGCTTTTTCCCTCTATGGTCCATAGGACATGGCCAGAGAGCACCAGAAGGCAGCTCAGATTGGGGACAGGAGACCCTCGGAGAAAGGGAGGAGCTGGGGAGCTAGGGAAGCTCCCCTGCTCCATGCAGAGACAGTGGTGTCCCAGGGTAGGAAGGCTTTCCCCTCACTGGGGTGTGCTAACTCCAGGGCTCTGGGCAGTGACCGGCTTGCTGGTGCCACCCAATGGCAGCCAGAAGCTCTGCACGCACCTGAAAGGCCACCCACGTCCATTTTCTTGAGGTTCTTGGCCTCCAGGATGCAGACAGTGAGCTTCCCAGCCGTGGGCACATAGCGCAGTGAGGTGCAGATGTCACCCAGCTTCTCTGGCTGTCCAGGGGGAAAGCAGGACTCAGGTCATCTCAGCCATGCCACAGCCTCTAG
>NW_007728557.1:77862-81142 GCF_000696425.1 Galeopterus variegatus | reverse complement strand
TCTCTGGCTGTCCAGGGGGAAAGCAGGACTCAGGTCATCTCAGCCATGCCACAGCCTCTAGGGTGGCTGACCCTATCTTGCCAAGACTAGCAAGGCAGTGGTTTGTCCCCGCCTCCCTCAGTCACCAGTCCCCACACGTGGGATGGTTAAGATCTTTTGGTGTCTGACCTCAGGGCCTCCTGCTGCAGCTCAACAAACCTTCGAGAGTGCCTGGCCATGGCCTGAGGGCACTGACAGGGGAGTGGGGCAGAGAACGGGTTGCAGTTGGGTTGCGGTGGCAGGACCTGGAGGATCTGGCGGTGTGGGGAATGTTTGGGCTCCTACCCCAGACCCCGGCGAGATGGAAAGGGGCACATGGAGTGGGGGGTGTCAACCCAGTGTTCATTTCCAAGCCATGGGGAGACTGAGTACTTACGGAGCCTTCCTCCCCGATCGCGCCCACCCACCGAGATCTCCCCCTGTTGCCACTCCACCTCTAGAGTGATTTGTGGTTTTCAAAGCAATTTGCAACCCTTTTCTTTCTTTTTTTCTGTTTTCTTTTTCTTTTTCTTGGCAGCTGGCCATTGTGGGGACCTGAGCCCGTGACCTTGGTGTTACCAGCAACACGTTCTGACCAAGTGAGCCACCGGCCAGCCCTGCATCCCTTTTCTTTTGTCGGTGTCACTGCAGCTCTTGCACACGGACAAGGCAAGGCTTCTTTGTGAACAACGAGAAACTCAGGTTCCCAGAGGGGGATGATTTGCCACAGTCACACCAGCCAGTTAGCACTGAGGGCTCCTGATCCTAAGTTTTCTGCCAACACCGCAGAGTCAAAGCTGCGCAGAGTCACAGCGCATGGCACGGAACAGTGTTGAAAGCTTCCCGCTGTCCCTTCGCCATTACCTAGTGCTGTGCTGGGCAACAGCAGGGGTTTGGCCGAAACAAGTGGCTGATGCCCCAAAGGAGCAGCGGCTGAAATGCAGGTTTTGATATACAGCAGTTGCTCAGTAAATATTTGGTGGGTGAATCAATGCCCTAGCCATTGTTGGGAGGACAAGCCCCATTGCTGAGAATCCTTTAGAAAAAATGTGGGATTTCCTGTAGGTAAGCTGAGGCACAGAGTCATGATCGATTGCCCCCAGGTGACAGCAGGACCTCAGGAGTAATAATGCTGATGGGGCTCTAATGTGCAAGAACACCTACCAAGTACCAGGCACTGCGCGGGCGCTTTGCATAGATAACTAATCCTGCAAAAAGATAACTAAGTCTGCAAAAGGAGACTGAAGGAGAGAACCCAGGTCCAGAGAATTTAGGCAACTTACCCAGGGTCACACAGCTGAGCAGTGTGAGTTGGGACCCTAACCCAAGCCACCTGGCTCTAAAGCCCACCCTATTCCCATCCCGCCAGGAGGCAGAAGCCCAGGCGAGCAGCCACATTCGTCCTTCTGCCTGGGCGGCCCAGCCTCTGCTCTCACCTCCTCCTTCTCCCCGCCTTGCAGGTCTCTCCACTCCTCGATGGGCTGGCCGAGGTCCACAGTGTTCATGGGCACCTTTACCTCTCCGATTATGTCATGTTTGGAGAAGCGGTCAAAGTCGTAGATGGCCATCACCAGGGTTTTGCCCCCCAGCTCCTGGTACGGCACCTGAAGGGCACAGGCAGGATCAGAAGGGGCCAGAGCGACTCGTGAACCCCCAGGGGGTGCTGTGGGCAGGTCCCTGTGCCTGGGTCTCTATTCCAGCCAGTCCACAGGCTCCTGGTAAGTCTGTGGGGACAGAGGAAGACCCAGGGCTCTGAAGGGGCAGAGGGCCAGGGTAGGTTGGGAGGGGTACCGATTCCCCAAAGAGGCCAGGCAGTGACATTACATGCAGGCCTGCAGTCCAGCCTGCCATTGTTGCAGACTGAGTCACTGCTAGGGATGAAGGAATGGTTTGCAGAACTCCTTGGGGAGAACTGGGATCAGGAAGGGAGCTGGAGTCACCCTCCCAGCCCTCATCACCTTGAAGGTGAAAGTTTCATTGAAGGCAGGGTTCAGTGTCTTCCGATGGACTTTGGTCTCATATTTCTTTTTCTTGTCTGGGAGGAGGAAGACTTTGACATAAGGGTCTGAGGTGCCTCCCATGTCCAGGGCAGGCAGTTCCGCAGCCTGCAGAACACCCACGGTAAGCTGTGGAGAGAAGAGGGAGGCACCTGAGTCTCAGGACTGCCCCAGCAGCAGATCCGGCCCAGCCCCGGCCCCCACCAGTCCCTTCCCAGAGGTGGCAGTCAGGCACTAGGGCAGGCTGGACCTAGAGAGGAAGATTGGTCTCCATCTCCATCAACTGGAATTTGGAATGCCATTTGGAGAACCTGAAGCCAAGAGGGCAATTGATTTGCCCAAGGTTGGTAGGAAGGTTAATAGCAGAGTCAACCCGGAACCTTCCCCAGAGCAGGCTGGTGGCCAAGCCAGGGTCAATGTGCAGGAACGCGTGCCCTGCAGTTTCCAGTCTGCCCCACTCCATGGAAAGGAGCAATGCCCCCACATCCCTGGGGGGCTGTTTCTAGCCCCCTTCCACCTGACTCCAGCCCTTCCCCCCTCCCCGCCCCGGCCCCCCAGCCCAGCCCCACACACCTGATTGGCTTGAAAGTCATAGTCCAGGGAAAACTGCAGTTTGCCCAGGTTCTCCGGCTCTTTCTCCTCCTCTCCCTCACCTTCTCCCTCAGTCAGGCCTGTCTCCGCATCATCATCATCCTGGGGGGCTGGGGGAGGGCGGGAACGAGGGAAAAGGGGGGAACAGAGCGGCCGGGCTTGGCACGAGGGCAGCAGGAAGCCGGCCCCTCTGTGCCAGGACCTGACTCAGAGCTGGGTGTGGGGCTGAGGGAGGGATCGTGGCCGTGTCCATGGGGCTCTGCTTCTCCACAGCCCCTCCGAACCCCCGCCCTGCGTTTGGGAGACATGACTCTGGTTTTCTGTCCTCCTCAGGAGGCAGAGCACTGCGAGACCAGGACTACGCCACACGCTCTACTTCTTGAGGTGGGGGGATCTGCTTCCCTTGTAAGCCCCCTCCCTAGTACTTTCCCGGGCTCGGGCCCCACCCATCCTGGGCAAGACATACCAGGAGTGCAGTCCAGGCAGACAGGAGCAGGGTAAGTCCACGGAGGTGGAAAGAGAAGGAAGAAAGCGACGTAAGAGAAAATCCTGCAGCTCAAACCAGCCCCTGAAGTCACAGCCGCTTGGTGAGACCAGGCTGGGCTGTGCCCAGGTTGTTCTTGGAACCCCCGACACACACACACACCCACCCACACACACACACACACACACAC
>NW_007728557.1:39344-77416 GCF_000696425.1 Galeopterus variegatus | reverse complement strand
AGAGAAAATCCTGCAGCTCAAACCAGCCCCTGAAGTCACAGCCGCTTGGTGAGACCAGGCTGGGCTGTGCCCAGGTTGTTCTTGGAACCCCCGACACACACACACACCCACCCACACACACACACACACACACACACTCAAAAGCTGTTCTGCTCCCTGACCAACTTCTTGAGATCAGGCCTTCTTGAGATCACCCTCCACACTGACTCCTTGGACAAGAGATTTCTCCCAGCCACTCCCAGAACAAATATGGGGGAAAGTGAGGCACACAGGGGCCTCTGTAAACTTAAAAGGAGAAATTTTGGTATGTCAAGGGACCTTTCTAGGCTGACTAACATCAAAAGACAGGGGTAAATACACATAATTATTCTATGATTAGTGCTGGGTTCCATTGGGCCCTGTCTGGTGCCTAAGGATGATTCTTCTGCCTCACTCGATTGCCTGCCCCACCCCCAGCTAGGTGCCCCCAGTGAGACATTGTCTTCAGCCTCTTCTGGCAGGAAAACACAGGACCACCCACTGGTGTTTTCCTGGCAGTAGCGGTGGGGTGTCTCTCCAACATTTTGTCCCAGTAGCCTCTTTGGAGGTCAATATATCGTTCTCTTCCTGTTTTTCCATGAATGAGTTCATGCCAACACTCGAATAAGTTCCCCTTCCCACCAGCTGATGGTTGGATGAGGTTATACTACCAATATAGCCAGTAGAGACCGTGTGGAGTTTGGGGGTTTGTTTGTTTGTATTTTTAAAGATGACCGACCGGTAAGGGGATCTCAACCCTTGGCTTGGTGTTGTCAGCACCACGCTCACCCAGTGAGCTAACCAGCCATCCCTATATGGGATCCGAACCCGGGGCCTTGGTGTTATCAGCACCGCACTCTCCCGAGTGAGCCACGGGGCCGGCCCAAGTCCCCCTGGAGTTTTAAGAAGGGAGCCAGGCTGGCTGTGGAAGGCCAGACGCCTCTGCTCGGCCCTTCGGGGTGAGGCAAGCCTGGCTGGGCGGCTGCCGTCGCCCCCCCCGCCACTCCCTACCTGGCCCCCTCTCATGTCCTTCATGTTCATGGCATTCTTCATGCCTTTGCCCTTCTCCTTCTTGTTCTTCTTCTTCTTGCAGCAGCACTTCTTGCAGATGCAGAAGCAGCAGGTGAGCAGCAGGAGGCCGGCGACCACGGCGATGGCGATCAGTGCCCAGGGTGGTACTGCCCACACAGAGGAGACCCCAGAGTCAGGGGTGCTGTTCCTCACAGCCCCTGACCCCAAAGCACTGGCAAAAATGGGTAGGGACTAGGACCTCCCCCTGCCCCAGCTCCCCATTTTTTTAGCCACACACCCACGAGTGATTTGCAGGTAAGGTGCATATAATCTGCGTGCCTTTTCATTAACACCTTGCTCTTTCCTTAGCCTGCTGCCCTTGTGGATACCGCTGTGAACCGAGAGGTAGCAACCAGGTGCACGCGTGAAAGAACATCCGTTTGGCTCTACTGAGTTTTGACTAGTTCTATCTATGGAGAACCTGACACATACTGTAGAGAATGGGGTCGTCCTTGTCACATCCCGGTGATAAGGAAGAGCCCCTTGGCCCCCGTCCCTTGTCTCCAGCCTTGAGAGTGCTGATGCAAAGACAGAAAGGCTCCTTAAGGTCTAGTGTGGACCTAAAGGGCTGGGCGCTGCAGAGCTCCAGTGTTTGGGGATGGGTCCTGGGCTGCTTTCCGTGCTCCTGAAGACCATCTCCCACCAGAGTGTGGCTTCTCCCCCTTAAACTGGATCTCTGGTGTCTGCTACACAGCTTTGGCCAGAAATGTAGAAAGCAGGAAGGGTTTTTATTTTCTGTCTTCCAAAATAAAGTAATTTCAAAGTGTTACTGGAAAACCTGAATAGTGACTTCTGTTTCCTAATTCTTCATCTTCTGACAATTTTCTACATTGTAACTTAGAACTTTTATCTCCGGGAAGCTGGGGTGCATAACCCCCCTCCTTGTTTCCTTCATTAGTGTCAGACCTGCTTCCTCCTCCCCCATTCCTGTAGGGGCTCTCCAAAGAATCCAGCCTTAAACCCAAGCATTAGGAAAGAAAGCAGCAATCGCACCCCAGAGGCGTGTCCCCTCCCTCAACCCTGACCTGCCACAATCCCCTGGGACACTCACAGGGGATCTTGTTGATCTCATTGAAGAACTTCTCCTTCAGCTTGGCAAACATGTCCTCCTGGCTCTCCCCAGCACCCCCACTCTCAGTGGAGTTGTCCATGGGCCCAACTGGCATTGTGGCAGTGGTGGTGGCAGGAACCACAATGGGCTCCTGATTCCTCTTGAAGATGTTCCTCATGGTGGCGGAGGGGACAGCTGTGAATGAGAGAAGAAAGCAGGGTGAACATTCCAAAGGTCCTCTTCCCTCAGAAAGCTCTGCCAAAGGACCAGGAGAAGCTCCTCCAAAAGCTAAAGACTGTTAAATCTCTTTAAAACGCAAAGATATTTTGCATAATGTCAGCAACTGTGCTAAAAACAGTATTAGCCATCATTAAGCTAGTACATGTGTGTCAGGCACCGTGCAATGTATTTTCAATACATTATCTCACTTAATTCAAACGACCTAATATTTTATTATTGTTCCCACTTAACAGATGAGGAAACAGGTTCAGAGAAGTTAGCAGTTTTCCCAAGGTCACTGTATTAGTCTATTCCAGTTGCTTATAACAAAATACCTGAAACTGGGTGATTTATAAAGAAAACAAAATGTATTGCTTACAGTTCCTGAGGCTGGGAAGTCCAAAGCCCATCTGATGGTGTCAACAGTGACCCACGCACCTCACATTGCAAGATGGTGGAAGCAGAGAGAGACACAGACAGAGAGGCAGACTCTCCTCTTCTGTTAAAGCCTCAGAACCACGCCCTGACCACCATTTATAATCCATTCACTACTGCACAGTCCTACAATCCAATCCCCTCTTCAAGGCTACATTTTTCAGTGACCATAATAGGATCTCCCACCCTCTTAACAGTCACAGTGGGGGCTAAGTTTCTAATACATAAAACTTGGGGGACACAATTCAAGCTTCAGGGAGTTCGGGGGGACATAAATCAATCCACTACAGTCACTTGTTGTAAATTCTGGGACTGAGGTTTGACCGAATCTGCCTGACTCTGAAGCCCATAGCCCTGGTTGCCTTCCCATCCCTCACTTAAATCTAACCTCACGACACCTCCAGGGAAGGAGCGAGGTTCTGCACCAGGGACTCCTCCTTGAGTCCACGACATTGCCCTGCAGAGATGCTCCTCCTGTCTCCGCAGTGCTCATCCCTGGCTCCAGGTCCTCCTCCTGCCCTCTACGACCCCCTCCCCAGCCCTTTTCTCCTTCTTCACTGACTCCCTCCCTCAATGCTCGCTCAGGGTTTGCGCTGACCTCTAAGAAGCAAGGCCCCTGTCCCCACCTCTAGCCCTCCCTCCCCTGGGCTTCAGCCTAGTCTTTCGCCCAGCTTGGGGTTCATCTCCAGCCCTGCCTCCCTCGCCCACCAACTGCATAGTAGCCCTCCCACATCAAGGAAGTGGTTTCATTAATAATAAAAATAATCCAGTCTTACTGTAGAAAATTTGGGGAGAGGCTGAGAGAGACAGAGAGAAATTCCCCACGATTCCACAAAACAGAGATAACTAAGGTTAGCGTTTGGGGCATTCTATGCCAGCACTTTTTCTGAGTGAGTTTCACATGTTAACACCATACTATACGTGAGAACAGTTTGGTATTTTGCCTTTTTCAAAAGATGGAGTTTTATCATAAGCCTTTCCTTTATCATTAAATAGCTAAATAATATCCTATTACATGGTAAAATGACAATTTGTTTAACCCTTCCACTATTAGACATTTAGATAGTTTCCAACTTTTTGCTAGTAAAAATATTACTATGATGAGCATAAACTTTGGCCATCATTTAAGGCAATGTTCTTACGAGCTTCCAAACTCGGCCTCACCCCCCACTCCTGTCTACCGAGCTATTTCTTTTTTTAAAAAAAACGTATTTATTTTTCCCAAAACAACTCCCTGATAGTCCACCAAGCTATTTCTTTTTCTTTTTTTTTTTTTTTTGGTCCTTTTTGAGACTGGCCGCACCACGCTCAGCCAGTGAGAGCACCGACCATCCCTATATAGGATCCGAACCCGCGGCGGGAGCGCTGCTGTGCTCCCAGCGCTGCACTCTCCCGAGTGCGCCACGGGCTCGGCCCACCACCAAGCTATTTCTGTTTCTCAAATGGGAGTAAATGCTTCCCCTCAACTGCAGGTCCCATGAGGGGCAGATGCTGTGTTGGCACAAGCATCCCTCCATGCCAGTCACACAGAGGGTGCCCAGGAGAGATTTGCTGACTGCAGTCCATTGCAGACACTGCGATGCATGCCCAGATGTGCTCAGGTCACAAGAATAAACGGCATATGTCCCAGATGCGTCAGTTTTACTTGGCGACAATTTACAAAAAAAAAAAAAAATTAAAAAAAAATTTTAAAGACAATTTACGGTATTTTTTTATTATTAAAACAAGCATGGAATGGGCCGGCCCGGTGGCGCACTCGGTAGAGTGCGGCACTTGGGAGTGCGGTGGCGCTCCCGCCGAGGGTTCAGATCCCATATAGAGACCGGTCCGCTCACTGGTTGAGCGCGGTGCGGGCCCGACACCGAGGGTTGCGATCTCGTTGCCAGTCACGAAAAAAGACAAAAAGGAAAAAAAAAAAAAAAACAAGCATGGAAATATTACACAGTAGGATGCACACAGCACAGGAATTTTAAAGGAAAACCATGAGACTGTTCTCGTTGTACATTAGGGAATAGTTAATTGTCCACTGCGCTTGGGGATCTTCTGAGGGAAAGTTTTAAGAGCTCTGAAGTGCTGTCCCTTCCTTTCAGAACTTGACTGGGTCCTTGCCCCCCATGCGACTGCCCCAGCCTTAAGTACTGCTGCTGACCTATACATTGATGCAGCTGTGTGTTCATCCACCAAGCATTTATTAAACTCTTACTATATGCCAAGTTGAAATAGCCTTGATCCTAAAACTTGTCTTGAAATCAAAAATAAAGGTCCACTGGACCTCACCTCAGGGGGCCGACAGACCACTCTGCTTCGATGAGAACTGCAAGTAGTGACATCACGAGACCAGGACAAGTGTCTGGACCTTCTGCCACCCCATCCCCTCACCCCCACCACACTGTACATGGCCCTCATGGCCTTTTTAAAAAAAACAGCTTTATTAAGATATAATTCATATACCATATAATTTTCCCATTTAAAGTGGTTTTTAGTATGAGTGGTCTTCAAAAAGTTCATGGAAAGATTCATATTATCTTTTTGTGGGGGGTGGTTCTTGGGGGGTTAGTGGGGGGTGGGGTTGGCAGCTGGCTGATAGGAGGATCTGAACTCGTGGCCTTGCTGTCATATGGCTGTACTCTAACCAACTGAGCTAAACAGCCAGCCCCACATCATCTTGTAATTCCATTTTTCCACAAACTTTTTGAGGTACCCTCATATATTCACAGGTTGTGCAACCATTAGCACAATCTAATTTAGGACATTTTTACCACCCCAAAAAGAAATCCCACACGCATTAGCAGTCATTCTCACCCTCTTCCCAGACCTAGCAACCACTAATCTACTTTCTGTCTCTACAGGTTTGTCTATTCTTTTTTTTTTTTTTGTCTTTTTTCGTGTCCAGCAACGGATCGCAACCCTCAGTGTTGCGCCCGTACCAGACCGGGACCGGCAACGGGATCGCAACCCTCGGTGTTGCACCCGCACCTCGCTCAGCCAGTGAGCGGGAACCAGTCTGTATGTGGGATCCGAACCCTCGGCGGGAGCGCCACCGCGCTTCCCAAGCGGCGCACTGTAGCAGTGCGCCACCGGGCCGGCCCTACAGGTTTGTCTATTCTAAACAGTTCATATAAATGGAATCATAAATATGTGGTCTTTGTGTCTGGCTTCTGTCATTTAGTAGGATGTTTTCTGTGGAATATACTATAAAGCACATGTACTTCACAGGGCCTGGTTTTCCAAAGCCTTGCAGGTTCAAATATTGACCTTGGGGAGGACTGGAAATTTCCCTCAGGGTATAAGTCTCTGTTGCAAGATAAGAATCGTGGCACAGCAGGTTGCTGGCTCAAAGACAGACTAGTTACTGATTGTTATGTAAAGATACTGAGAATTGCTATAGAAGGGATGTTTGCTAAGATCAAACTGTTGTTGATAGGACCACTTAATTGCCTTACTGGAATGTCATCTGGCTTGTTTCACTGAAAGTTACCAGCCTATACTGTTAAACTATAACCCCACATTCGTTCTCTTCCTGTAACTTCCTGGTCTGGAAAATAAATGCAGGGAGAGAACCCCAATTCAGCGTTAATTTCCCAAGGAAGGGATGCCTCTCACTTGAGCATCCCAAAGGGAGATTAACTACTTCAGGGCCTCTCACGGCTCAGTAGAGATGGGCTTTGAGTAATCCTTTGCGTCTCCATTACCCAGGGGAAGTGGGGTGACAAATCTGTGGGGGGCAAAACAATGCAAAGCAACAGTTTTCAAGGTTCATCTATGTTGTAGCATGTATCAATTTTCCATTCCTTTTTTATTGCTAAATAAAATTCCATTGTATAGGTAAAAGATGTTTTTTATTTTTTTTAAAAGGTGACCAGTAAGGGGATCTTAACCCTTGACTTGGTGTTGTCAGCACCACACTCAGCCAGTGAGCTAACCGGCCATCCCTATATAGGATCCAAACCCGTGGGCTTGGTGTTATCAGCACCACACTCTCCGCCCAAAACATGTTTTTTATTTATCCATTCTTTCATAAACTTATAGACATTTTGGTTATTTCCACTTTTTGGCTATTAAAGCTAAATATAGCTACTAATATCCCATTTATGGGTTATTATGAATAATGCTGCTATGAACATCCATGTATACATTTTTGTTGAACATATGTTTTTATTTCTCTTGGGTATATAAATGGGTGTGAAATTGCTGAGTCATGTGGTAACTATGTCTGACATTTTTTTTTTTTTTTAAAGATGACTGGTAGGGGGATCTTTACCCTTGACTTGGTGTTGTCAGCACCACGCTCTCCCAAGTGAGCTAACCGGCCATCCCTATATAGGATCCGAACCCGTGGCCTTGGTGTTATCAGCACCACACTCTCTGGAGTGAGCCACGGGCCAGCCCACTTTGTTGATTTTTTAACTGAGTATTTGTTTTTTTATTATTGAGCTGTAAGAGTTCTTTAAACATTCTGGATATGAGTTCCTTGTCAGATATATGATTTCTCCCATTCTTGAGTCATCTCTTCTCTTTTTTGATGGTGTTCTTTGAAGCACAAAAGTTTTTAATTTTGATTTTCCATTTATCTATTTCTTTTTTTGTTGCTTTTGATGTTCTGTCTAAGAAATTATCGTGTAACCCAAGGTCACTAAGATTTGCTCCTATGTTTTCCTATAGCAATTTTATAGTTTTAGTTCTTACACTCAGGTCCACAGTCCAGTTTGAGTTAGTGTTTGTGTATGATGTAAGGAAAGGGTCCGAATCATTCTTTTGTATGTGGATATTCATTTGACACAGTACTATTTGTTGGAAAGACTATTCTTTCCCCGCTGAATTGTCTTAGTACCCTTATAAAGTATCAACTGACCATAAATGTGAGGGTTTATTTCTGGACTCTCAATTCTATTGTATTGATCTATATGTTCATCCTTACGCCAGTACCACACTGTCTTGATTACTTACAGCTTTGTAGTAAGTTTTAAAATCAGGCAGTGTGAGTCTTCCTACTTTGTTCTTCTTTTATTAAGATTGTTTTGGCTATTCTGGGCCCCTTGCATTTCCATATGAATTTTAGGATCAGCTTGTTTATTTCTGCAAAAAAAACCCAGGTAGGACTTTGATAAAGATTATATTGAACCTGTAGATCAATTCAGGGAGTGTTGCCATCTTAACAGCATTAAGTTTCACAATGTCTTTCATTTATTTAGATCTTTAATTTCTTTCAACATTGTTCTATGGCTCTTAACATAAAATCTTGTGATTCTTTTGTTCCTAGGTATTTTGTTCTTTTTGATGCTATTGTAAATGGGATTGTTTTCTTAATTTCACTTTCAGATTGTTCATTGCCAGTGTATAGAAATACAACAGATTTTTGTATATTGGTCTTGTATCCTGCCACATTGCTGAACTCACTTAATAGTTCTAATTGGTATGTGTGTGTCTGTGTATTCCTTAGGATTTTCTATATACAAAACCATGCAAACGCAGATTGTTTTACTTCTTCTTTTTCAATCTGGGAGTCTTTTATTTCTTTTTCTTCCTTAATTGCCCTGGCTAGAACCTCTAGTACAATAGAGTTGGCGAGAGTGGGAATTCTTGTTTTGTTCCCAATCTTAGGGGGAAGGCTTTCAGTCTTTCTCCGTTAAGTATATCATTAGCTGTGTGCTTTTTGTAGATGCCATTTATCAGATGGGGCCTGCATGGCAATTTGTTCTGGATTCTCCATTCTAACTTCACCCCTGGCCTGGCAGTTCTACTCCCCACCTTGCAGATAGCTCCCTACCACCTCCCAAATATCTGCAACACCCCACTCTCTCGTTCCCCACTATGGTGGGGCAGGAGGCTGGAAAGGCTGGGGGAAGAGGCTGAATGTGAATCCCAGGAACACTCGCCACTTGTCAGATGACTTCAAACAAATTCCTTTCTGAAATTTGATTTCCTCATGTAAAAATTAAAAAAATAATACCTACTTTCAGAACAATCGTAAAAAATTTTTAAATAAATTTGTCTGTCATATAGATGACATTCAATAAATGTGAGTTGGATCTGAATCTGAGAAGTGCTAATTGAGCCTTGTATAAGGTGTCTGGGAGTGGCCTCGGCACAGTGGAGAACTCAAGATCTGTATTGGACATGGACCTTCTGTCAAAGAATCAACCATCCAGAAACAGTTCTGTAACAAAGTAAAGCCACATGGGATAAAATGAACTAGCCAGGTTCATGAAGATGCTGCAGTTCCAGAGGTTCAGGGAACCCTACTGGCCAGAATATTAAGTGGGAGAACTGCGTCTCAGCAGCCTTAAGGTCCAAGAAGAAAGGATTGAACTTACTTCTGCACCCAGCAGGCACCACCAAAGGTTTCTGAGCAGAGCTGTGGCCTGATCTGTTAACAGCGGGGTTTGGGGAAGTTAGCCCATAGGGAGCAGGGGCAGAGCTGAGGGCAGCGGCCAGCAGGAGGTTGGGTCAACAGACCAGAAATGATAGGGACCTGCTCTAGGGTAGGAATGTAGGGGGTGGAGTGGAGAGAACACATGTGATGGACCCTCATTCATTCGACAAGTATTTATTGAGCTCATATCATGCTTCCCTCATAGAACTCACCATAAAGTAGATATTAAATAATTGCACATAAGTGAATATAAAATTATAATTGTGAAAAGTGTCATGAAGGAGAGATATCTGGTGGTGTCATGGTGAGACATCTCTTAGCAAAAGTGCATTTCTGTGGAACTGATGACAGAACTGAGACCTGAAGAATGAATGTTTATCCTGGCAAAGAGGAGAGGAAAGAGCTGCCCAGGCAGAGGAACAGCACGTGCAAAGACCCGGAGGCGGGAGCAGTGCAGTGAGTATGAAGCTGGGAGGAAGGCCAGGGTGGCTGCAGTGGATGGTCAGGGCTGGACCAGCACATTACAGGCCACATCGGGAGTTCCGTCTCCCCGAAGAGTAACGGGAAGCCATTGGAGGGCTTTGAGGGTGGGGGCGGGGGCGGGGGAGCGTGCACAAAGGCGTATTCTGAAAATTTCACTTTGGCTGAAGTGAGTAACATAAACTAGAATGAAGCGTGACTCCAGAGGGAAGGAGAAAAAGAGCTGGAAACAGCCAGTAATGAATGTCTTGTCATCCCCAAGCTCTTATGAAAGACAAGACAGTGTTCCCGGGGAATCCACCAGAGGGGAGTGACTTACAGCTGCCGAGAAGGACTGCGGGGCTGTTAATAAAGCAGCGGCAGGAGATGTGGCTTTTCCAGGGCCTGGAGCTTGGAATACCCTTTTAAATCCATCTCCAACAAAACCGTGAGGTAGCAGCTGGCCAGATAGCAAGGGAACCACGAAGATGCTTGAGAAGGTGGCTCCTGATAAAAGCAGGCACCGGGCAATGGGTCCGGAGAGTCAAATGGGGTAGATTTAGGGCCCATCTGCTCAGTCATACATCTCGTACGTGCCACCAGGGGCTCGGACCAAAAGCCTTGGGGTCATGCTTCCCATCCATGCGTGTTCACCCCCACATCCACGGCATTTGCAAACTCATCAACTCAAATCAGTGTTTCCCAAATTCAGCCACTTCCCACCCCTTCACCTGGAGCACACGATAGCCTCCTATCTGGAAGCTTCCACTCTCCTCCACTCGGTCTAATCTCCACACTGCAGCCCAGCTGATTATTAAAACCCTCCCGCAGCTTCTCATCCCTGCTTGGCCTGATCCCTGGCTGGCTCCCCAAATGGGCTTCCTGTCACTGGGGCTCCCAGCCACTAAGTGCCACCACGTTGGCAGACACCTGTCTCACAGCCTTTGCACTTACCTTGCCTCAGCCTGGAATGCTCCTCCCCTAGAAACCTCATTGACCTCCCTGTGGCCACCACTGGCCCCTCTAGTCCTTGTTTCCCATGATCCATCATGCCTATAACTTTTTCCCAATTCTCTACACTCTCCCTTGGTGTCTCTGTGTGGCACTCAACTGGCAGAGCGCCAACCCTGGAGAAATTCCACTATCATCTTTCTCCTCCATGGCTGCCCCCAATTGCTGAGCACCCCCCAGTAGGAGACCCACACTGCATGAGGGCAGCTGGAGTCCCATAAATGCCAGCACCGCCCACCCGGTCCTCAGCACTGTGGACACCTCAGCAGACGCCTCCCAACCCGCTCTGCCTCCTTCCACAAGGGACACTCCAAACCTTGTCCTATTTCTGCAGACCAGTGGCTCCCCCACACCCCTCCCCTCTCTCTTGCCTGTTATTTCAAGGAAAACTAGAAGCCACTGGAGAGAAATTTCTCCGAATGTCCCAAACCCCAAGCCAAACCAAACCTGCACACGTCGTATCCAGCCTCTCCTCCTGACCCCCGTTCCAGCTGAGGAATTCTCCTCCCATTTAAGGCCAGTCCCTGCTCCTGTGCGGGATCGCCTCTGACCTTCTCAGGGAGCCTTTGTGATCCCTGCCCTTTCTTCTGCTTAAGCTTTCCCCTTTCCCTCTGCTCGATCTTGCCCACTGTAAAATATCCCCAACCAACCAGCAAAAACCCTCTCCACCCCTTCTCGCCGACTACCTCGGGGTCTCCCCTCCCCTTGGTGGCCACACTCCAGAAGGAGGTGACAACCCCAGATCTCCATTTCCTCACCCCAGTCTCCCTCCTCGGTCCCTCCGTTGTGGCTTCTGCCCCATCGCTCCGCTGAAGTGGCTGTTTTAAAGTCATGGATGCCCACGGCATTTTCATTTTCACTGTGCTCCCTTGAGCACCACTTCCTGCTCTTCGCCACAGTTCTGATGCTCCTTCAGTTGCCTCAGGGTGTACCCTCGAGCCCCTCCTTTCTCAGGCCGTGGTGTCTCCCCAGGGGACCTCTTCCCCCACGGCTTCAGCGCCACCCCACTTCTGATCACTGTCAGAGCCGAGTCACTCCTGAGTTCCAGGCCCAGAGGTCCACGTGGCCCCTAGCCTACATATCCTCTTGATCTCCTGCGTGGACTCTTGCTCGCCCCCAGCCAGTTCCACATTTGTCACCATAGCAAGCTTCGTAAAATAAAGATCTCATCATGTCACTACAGTTGAAAGCCATCCCAGGGAGACAGGCCAAAGTCTTGAATGTGACCCACAGGGCCCTCATGTTCTGTGTCCAGCATCGTCGCATTCCCCTTCCCTACACCCCTGACACCAGTCACGCACGCCTTCCTTCATTTCCTCTACTGCACCATGTTACCCCCGCCTCAGGACCTCTGCACATACTGTGCCCCCACTGTCCCCTGCCCCGCACTCCACTGAATGAATGCCTGAACACTTTCCTCAGTTCAGATCAAGGAAGCCATGCCTCCCCCACCGGATCAAGCCCTGACCATCCGCTGTCACGGCTCTCTGTCCCTGTCCTCGCAGTACTTACACAGCTCGTGACCATTCGAGCAGAGGCCTCACTCATCTTGCTCACTACTGTAGCTCTGGGGCAGGGGCTGGTAAACTCCGGCCCACGGGCCAAATCCAGCCCACCACCTAATTTTTATAAATAAAATTTTACCGGAACAAGCCACACTTGCCTGCTTATGTATTCTCTAGGGCTGCTTTGCCTCCAACGACAGAACTGAGCAGCTGCGATAGAAGACTGCAAGGCCTGAGAAACAGAAAACAGTTACTATGTGCCTTTAGACAAAAACTTGGCCAATCTCAGCCCTAGTATTGTCTGCTCTCTGGCACATAATAAGCATTTAATAAATATGTGGCACTTGAATGAATAAATGATTGAGCAGGACAGACTCTCAGATTGCTGGGTCACATGATGTCATTTCACAGATGACACTGAAGCCCATAGGGAAGTGGCCTTCCCAGGGTCAGCCAGTGCATTAGAGGCTGACTCCGTCCAGGGCTCTTTCCACAAACCACGTGGAGACTCGATGGCTCCAACAGTCACCAGGCTAGGTCCAGGGGCACACACCCAATACTGGGAGGGAACCCAGGCCTGGGGTGTGTGTGTGCGTATGTGTGTGTATGTGTAATGAAAATCAAAGCTGGCATGGTAAGTGGGGGGCCGATGTGCATGGCTCTGCGAACCACCTCCCTTCCTCTCCTTTTGCAGCAGAGTTGGGGCTATGGAGTCAGACAAGTCCCCTTACAAGCCATTGGGCCTTGGGTGGTTTCTTTCACCACACTGAGCATCAGACTTAACTATCAAAATGCAGCTTTGATTCCTAATGCCTCGAGTTGAGACTGGGATTAAGGAGCCCGCATGCCCTTCCTGCAGCCCAGAATCTGCCCAGAGCACACAGACCTGTCGCTTATCTGTCCAGGTTTCTTCCAGGAGACATTCTAGCAGCTGAGAGGCTAAACTTCCCATGGCAGACTCTCCGGCTGATGTGACCCAATAACCCCTTGTCACCCAGCTCTCTGCTTCCCTTCTCAAGTTGAAGAAGTAAAAAAATGTAGAAAGAGGGAAAGCAGCCCAAGCCCTTTCACTCCCCCCTCCCCACCATGCCCTCAGGCAGCCCCTGTTCTCCCGCCCCTCTGAACTGCCTGGGGGTGGGGAGCCCTCTGAGGCCTGCTCTTGACCAGCAGGGGAGGGAGGTTGTGGGTGGCGTGGGGCTCCTGTAGGACGAAGAGGGTGTGAGGCTCCTGGCCAGTCTCCCACTGTGCTCACTGTGCCTCTTGTCTCTTCCAGTCTGTTCTCAATTAGCTCAGTTGGTTAGAGGAAGGTGCTCATAACACCAAGGTCCAGGGTTCGATCCCTATACCAGCCAGCCACCAAAAAAAATCCCCCAAAAAACAAACAGGAAAAAAAAAAAAAAAAAAAAAAAAAAAAAAAAAAAAAAAAAAAAAAAACCATAAAACCTCAGAGGGGCTTCTCATTTCCCTCAAAGAAAAGCCCAAGTCCTGACAGTAGCCTACGGGGTCCTGCAGGCCAGCGCATGCCCTGGCTCCCCTCTCCTGCAGTTCCGCTGGTCTAGCCATACCAGCCTGCTTGCATATCTTCCAACACACCAGGACCCTCTTAACTCAGAGCTGCTGTTCCCTCTGCCTGAAACACTCTTCCCTTCAGATTGCCACGCACAGCTCACTTCCTCAGCTCTGTGAGGCTGTATTTAAAATTACAACCCACTTGTAATTTAAAATTACAAGCCACTGGCACCTCCTACCCCCTCCCCTGATTTATTTTTCCCCACAGTACTTGTCACCAACTGACAGTCTATATTTTAGCCATCTTATTTGTGTGTCTCCCTTCACTAGAATTTAAGACTCATGAATGCAGGGATTTTTGACTAGCACATAGTAGGTGCTGAATAAATGTATGCTAAGGAATGAATGAATCAGAGGCCTGTTACATCTACAATGCCTATGCTCTCGAGCCTCTTAGAGCTGTCCCAGTTGTGAATGTTTGTGATTCCAACCATTTCTACAGCACTTAAGCATTTGTAAAACAAAACAAAACAAAACACCTTCATATTCTCTCTTGGGATAAGTTTAAGGGTAGGTGTTTTCCATTCCCATGGATTCCACCAGAAACTAAGGAAATAAAGATACTACAGACTTGGCACCTGTTCTCAAGACTTCTGTGAGGAGAGGAGGCCCCGAGAGGTGAGGTGGCATGTCGAAGGTCACACAGGCGTTTGGTGGCAGCACTAGAAGTGGACTCTGTCTCTGGCCTGCTAGTCCAGCACTCCTTCCCTGCCACACGCCGCCTCGTCCACCTCCAGGACTACATCCCCCACCCCAGGCTGCAAGCTTCCTGTGGCTGAGCAGGGGACAAGGACAGGAACGGCGTGGAGGAAGAGCCAAATCCCCAGGGGTTTATGGTGTCCCCTGTCTCCCTCATGGCTCGGAGCTGCAGTCCTAGGGAGGGCAGCCAACTGGAAGAGTAGAGGATGATAAATGGACTGGGACTCCAGGGGCTCCGAGGACGGAGTGAACTCCTCTGCCTGGTCAGAATCACCCAAGCAGGAAAGCATGAAACGGCGCCATTAGGCAGAGAAGGCTGCAGGTGCCCGGGAGGGAGGCCGGGGGTCAGGTCTGAAGATGTAGTGGCCTGGGAGGCCCCATCGCAGGAGCAGATACACACTGGAAAGGGACGAGGGAAGGGTCCCTCAGTCTTGGCCCACATCCAGATCCCCTGGGGAGCTTGTGAAAATGCAGGTCCCTGTCTCATCACTTCTCCCCCAAAGCCTAACTCAGAGGGTTGGAACATGCCCAGGGATGTGCACTTTAACACACGCCCTCGGTTCTTTCCTCTGATACAGACAGGGGTGGGGGGAGCGGGAGGTCGCGGCACAGGGGAACACACTTTGAACAACCAGGTTCTAGTTCATAAAGGCTCGCCGGAGGACATGACAGCCCAAGACCTGTTGTTGGAGGTAAAATAAGCCTTGAATAAGTCTGCACACCAGGATGGTGCCCGCTTGCATCACAGGCTGTGTCAGGCATGCAGGAGGAAATCAGAGGCAACACAGGTTTAATAATTACAGCTCCATTTAGTGAGCACGCAGAGGTTCTCATTTAATCCTCCTCGCAGGAGGGCACGATTATCAGCATCATTTCAAAGATTAAGCAAATTCAGCTCAGATAGGTAAGTGACCTGCCCAAGGGCACACAGCTGGTCAGCGTAAAGATTGCCAAGTCTCCTGCTCTTCTCTATTTCCCAGAGGCAAGATTGCCCCCCCCCACCGGCCCTCAGGGAGAGCTCAGGAAGGGGGTCTTCAATAGTGGGGCGTAAAGATTGCCAAGTCTCCTGCTCTTCTCTATTTCCCAGAGGCAAGATTGCCCCCCCCCCACCGGCCCTCAGGGAGAGCTCAGGAAGGGGGTCTTCAATAGTGGAAATTATGCTGAAGGAGCAGGGGTGGACCAGAGCCAGGTAGCTAAACAGGGAGGAGAATCTATACAGCAATTCCGTTTTTCCCCTGGGGCTCACTGGCTGCTGCCCATCTGTCTGTCTGTCCAGGATGGCCACTTAGCTGCTATGATAGTGTCAGTCCCAGGTGCTCAGGACTCTGCCAGTGGCCCCAGGGCTGGGAGTGGCTGGATCAGGCGGAGCTGGGCTTGGATGGGCAGGCCAGGGGAAGCAGCAGGTGTGGTCTGAGACCCTGCATGGACTCGGACATGCTAGGGTCTCTGAGCACTAGGTAACTTTCTCTGACCCCCTCTGCCAAGGTGAACGGACATGTTTGGCCTGGGTGACTGGGGTGTTGGGGAGCAGGTGACAATCTGGTTAACTTCTCCTTTATCTTATCTTGTTTTTCTCTGTCATGTAGGACCAAACCAAAGGAAGAGGGCTCTCAGGGCAGGAAGCGGGACTGCAGGCGGGTATTAAGAAGGAAGCATGAACAGAGGGCCTTGGCATATACCAAGATGCGGTGTGTAGGGGGAAGGGGCCGCCCCTCTCTTCCTTGTTATGAGCCCTCTTAGAACAAGCAGAAACATCATCTGTCTGGAGCCACTATCTTCCCTCAACTCCAGACACCCAGTTGTGCTCAGAGCTCAGCTACAGGGAAACTTGACTGACCACACCTGTGGAGTAGGACACAAGGCTTGAGGTGGAGGGCGGGTGAGGTGACCTGGCACTCTCTCACACGTACACTCACAGCAGCTCTAGGACGCTCTGCCTTGAGGGCCCGTGCTCTGCCCACAGTCAGCCCATGTGTGAGCATCACAGAGGCTCTTCGTGTGCAAATATGCAATGATCTCCAAGGGAGACTGTTAGTCAAAGAATCAGTGCACGCAGGCATAAGCATAATATCTGTATAAAAAGGGGGAGAGGAGATAGATGTGTGCTCACGTATTCACAGAATGGCTCTGGAAAGATGCACAAGAAGTTGACGACATTAGCTATTCTTGCTTCTGGGGAGGGGAGTTCGGAAAGAGGGTGTGACAAACATTTCACTGTATACCCTTCTTTATCTTTCGATTTTTTTTTTTTTTTTAAAGATGACCGGTAAGGGGATCTCAACCCTTGACTTGGTGTTGTCAGCACCACGCTCAGCCAGTGAGTGAACCGGCCATCCCTATATAGGATCCGAACCCGCGGCCTTGGTGTTATCAGCACCGCACTCTACCGAGTGAGCCACTGGCCGGCCCCTATCTTTCGAATTTTAAATCCCAGAAATATACCTGCCTGTCTCCTTCTCCACCTCCTGAACCCGGAAGCTGGATCACCAGCCTTGCAAAGGAGAGAACAAAGGAGGGGTTTGTGTAGCTCCCCCAGAATGGCCCAGCCTAGCCCAGGCTGAGAGGCATGCTGCAGAGGACGCACCAGGACCTTCCCTCACCACCGAGGCCACCCTGCTTCTCCTCTACCCTACACTCTCTCCTCCAGCGAGCTTCTGGGCTCCCTCTGTGTTCTCCCAGATGAGACTCCCTTCAAAATGGGACCCTGATCCCACATCAAACACAAGTAAGTTCAACCCTCAGCCCCACCCCCACCAAAAGCACGTGTGTGCACGCAGGCACACACACACTCACCACCAACATTGCCCAAACCCATTAAATGTGATTTGGGGACCATGCACTTCTGTGGATTATCTCACTCAGTCCTGGCCTCAATTAGGCAGATAATGGAGAGCTGACTGGATAATCTTTCCGGGCATTGTATTTGCAGAAGCCACGGTAATGAGATGGAAATAGGTTAACCAGCAAGATGCCTCTCACTGAAGCTAGCAGGCTAAAAAAGATCAATACTTAAGGATAAATTTATGTCTTTATTGTATTTTATTTTTTTGCACCAACGCTCCAGTTCAAAATTTGGTCCTGGGAGGCAGAGGATAAAATTTTAATGAATTAATTCTCTGACTCATTTTGGAACTAAATTACCCATTTCTTTGCGTTGCTGTTCACCAAGGCCTGGCGAGTCCTCCTGGGGCAGTCCACGTGTACCTCTACCTTGCAGTGAGGTGCCACCCCTCACACCTAGAACCAGAGTCTGTTCTTGACTGGCTCTGGGGAAACTACCCACTCCTGGGCTCCTGAGCTTGGAAAGTCCTTCCCAGTGTCTAAACTCAATCTCTCCTGCTGCAGCGACACTCATTTTTCTTCTCTTGCATTTACACTGAGATCAGCAATTCCAGGCTACCTGAGGGGGGACCTGGGGCAGAGGCTAGTCCTCAGAGCCAGGTGGCCTAGGATTGAGCCCTCACGCACCACTCAATCGCTGTGTGTGACCTCAGGCCAGCCTGCTAGCCTCCCTGGGCCTCAGCTTGTGCATATAAGTGAGGGTTGTGAGGGTTAACCACCCCCCTGCTCTGCCCACCTTGAGGGCGGCTGAGATGATCAAAGGAGAAGGCTCAGAGTAAGCCCTGGAAGCCACACACCTCACACCTGCCACGGATGACTCCTCTCTGAACCTAGACCCCAGGCGTCGGTATTCTTAAATCACAGACAAAACCCTGGGCTGTAAGAGCTGAGGGGCTTTATAGACAACACAGTCCAAAGCTCTTGTTTGAAAAACGAAGAAACTGAGGCCCCAAAGGGATGTGACTTATGTCACATCACACAAATTAAATAGCTAAATGGTGGCAGCGCTGCATGAGCCATCAATTCCCTGATCCCTTGCCCTTGCTGCTCCTCAGTCCACCCCCACCAAGCCTTACTGGGTCCACTTTCATCCTTGGCTAACTTTTGTACGGCAGAGCAGGTACAGTGGGGGCCCAGTCAGGGCCCTCCAGCATCTCTCCCCTCTGCCACCACAGCCAGGGCCACAACTTGAAACAGGACGGAGGAGCCCACCGCCCCATGGGGAGAGGAGCTGGAGTCCAGACTTCCCAGAGAGAGTCCATGCTGCAGCAGGCGCACGCACACAGGCGCGCAACGGGGGAGAAGCTGCTGAGTCACAGCCCAGCCCAGCCGGCCCTCAGCAGCCTGCCGGGGGCTCCAGCTGCTCCAGCCCAGGCGGCTGCCTCTGGGCCTCAGACCTCTGCGTTCCTGCCTCCTTCCCTAAAGACTCAGAATTCAGGCCCTTTGTCCAGAGTCCCCTCCTGCCCCCCAGCACCCTACAGCATCTCCCAGACTCGCAGACAGCTCTCCTGGGTTAGAGGACAAGGTCTCCCCTTGGCTGGTGTCAGGACGCTTGGGAGCATTCAGAAAGGGTGGGGGAACCCAGATGTGATCCAGTGGGATGGATAGAAGCTTGGGGACCACCAGGTCCTGGGCTGCCTGGTGTAGGTTACAGGAAGTGTGGTGGGGGGTGCACCAGCTGGGCCCCAGAAGGTCTGCCCACAAAATGTCATGGGGCCTTGGGAGACCTTGGGGTGTGCATGCTCTGAGTGTGAGAGATGAGGGGTGGGACTGAGGGGGCTCTGCCCTGTCATGCTCCAGAGGGTTGCTGCTTTCCATAGAGCGCATGCGGAAGCTATCAGCTGGAGAAATACCCGCTGGGGAAAGGGGAACTCTGGATTAGCAGTGATTAACTGACACGATCAATAAGATCGCTGTGGTCACAGTGTGGGCAGCTCAGCCACGGGTGAAACACACCATAGCTCCAGCACAGTCCCCTGTTATCCCTCATGCCAGATGCACACGTTCATTTTAAGCTAAAAACCATTAAAAATTGATGCATCTTCTGTTTGACTAAACATTCTGAGCTTTGAACACACTAGCTCTGCTAAGCACCACTCCTCTAAGGGACGGGAGATAGAGGTTTGGCATGAAAGCCTTTTAATGTGAGTGTGAGGTGTGTGATGGACAGGGGTTGTGTGGTATGTGTGAGTGTGCGTGTAGGTGTGTGGGGAGGTGTGGTGAGTAGGGGTGTGTGTGTAGTGGGGTGTGTTATGTGTGTGGTGTGTAGTATGGTATGTGTATGATGGGTGTGTATGTGCTGCATGTGTGACGGGTGTGTAGTGGGGTGCGGGGGGCAGGTAGGAGTGTATGTGTAGTGGGGGTGTGGATGTGGGTGTGTACTGGGTGGTATGTGTGCGCGAGGGGTGCGTGGTGGATCGAGGTGTGTGTGTAGTGGAGTGTGTGTGGTGGATGGCGGTGTGTGTAGTGGCCGACAGGTGCCTGAGCTCACGCTGACGGACAGCAGTTAGAGCAGCCAGGAGCCGCCCCCCACCTCCCATGGTCCTGGGGCCTGGCCAGTGGTGCCCCCTGCTGTCTGTCCAGGAGCCTGCAGCCCCATTTCCACCCCAGTGCAGATGCTGGCTACCTCTGCACGCAGGTGGCCAGGGGGCAGAGGTACCGCTGCACGCAGGGGGCTACCTGGCACCCCCAGCCCGGCTGACTGGCTCCCAGGCCCGAGTCAATGCTCATGCCCTGGACAGGAAGAGATGGGCAACTGGTGGGAGACCGGGGGCAGAGGGAGGCTCCATTAGCCCAGTAATGGAGCAGAACATAGCACCAGCGGTGTTTGATGGCCGGTGACACCGAGGGAAGGGGGCCTGTTCTCCATCTCTCAGGCCCAGATGAGACAGGCAACAGCAGCCGGAGGAGGGACGTGGCAGGGAATACGACCGAGGCTGTGCGTGAGCACGTGCTTGTGTGACACCATGTGGGAGAGAGAACTGGGCGTCTCAGGACACACCACTTGTCCAGGAAGCTGGGGCGCTAGCTACAGCCCCTGTGCTTGGATGAGTGGGGACAGACTAAAGGCAGGCAGGTGGTGGCTCCCCTCGGGAAAGGGGGTCTAATGCAGCTCACACCCTCCGGAGAGTCAAGCTAAGGAGGGCGTGAAGATTACTTCTCCAGTTAATGAGGGGCGGGGCAGACATTGTCCACCTTACCCAACCTTGCAAGTAACCCCTGGCATTTTTAACTGTTTAAAACCCGCTTTTATCTGATTTATTTACTCCAACTCCTGTGCCAGGCTCTGCTAAATTCTGGGAATACAAGATGAATGAGACCTAACTCCATCCTCAAGTGGTTCACAAAGGAAACGACAAAGCTCAGGCCTCCGTGGAACTGGAGATGTGAGTCTCTCCACCGATGGAGGAGACAGCTGAGGCCCAGAGATCAGCCTGTCCAAGGCCTCACCATGAACTTGAACCCCGACTTCCTGGAACCCAGCCCAGGGATCTTTCCTTTCCAACAAACAGCCCCTGCTAGCTTCTCAAACACTCTGGGGAAGGCAGGGCTCACCGGGAGACATCAGGAGGGCACTGGCCCCTGAGGAGGTGTATGTGCCGGGGAAGGAAGGCGACCTTCGCTGACATCCACAGATGCCAGCGCTGCACTTTATTTCATCCTCAGCCTTTTGTATTACTACTCCCCTTGTGTAGATGAGGAATCTGAGGCGATGTGGGGTAGGAAAGAGGTTGCTCGCTTACCTCACCCTTCCCCACAGGTCAGAAAGAGACGCACGCCCAAGTAGCAGAGTGTCTCATCTGTGGGCCGGGCTGCGGGAGGTCAGGAGAAGTCTGGGGGAGTCCTGTCTGCTCTCAGTGGAGGATGGGAGCCAGCACCCAGGGAGGGGGTCAGCCAGAAAGGATGCAGTCTGGACCCCATTTTCCATGAGTGCCTCCTTCCTCCCAGACACTGGCCAGGCCCGGGGGACAGAGATGTGCCAATCACTCTCCCGATGGAGGGAGATGCCCATTACGACCAACACCTCTGACAGCTCATGGTCATCACAAGCTGAAATGGGTCACGCAAGTCCCGGAGGCACAATTAGATTCCCTGAAGAAGCCAACTTTCTCCTACCTGACCTGGGAGCTGGAAGAGACATGGGAAATAGGGGCAGGGAGGAACGAACCATGGCCTCGAAATGCTGATAGGCTGGAGAAGGGGAGCTATGAGGGGCAATTCCAAGCTGGATTTCTATGTGGATTCCAACCTAGGAGACAGCTCCACTGAGAAAAAGGAGCCAAAGAAAACAGCAGGTGCAGCCAAGTGGGGTGAATTAGCACCTGGACGCAGGGCAGACAGACCTGGGTTCAAGTCTCAGCTCTGCCCCTTTAAGCTATGTGAACTTGGGCCTTGGTACTCCATCTGCAAAATGGGAACGATATGGAACCTGCCTCTCAGGGTTGTGAGGGTCAGGAAGAGTGCATGTGACACATGATCTTATGCCCATGTCCTGTCCCTGAGCGGGGCTGGGAAGAGGCCTGCAAGAACGGGGTGGCTCCAGTGCAGAGAGGTAGGCCTGGCCTCTCTGTTAACCACCTGTCATGGCCCGGGTTCAGCTCAACACCCTCTTCTGTACTTCCTGGGAGAATTCCATTCTCCTCCCACCCATACCCGCAGCTCCAGCCCAGCCAGCCTTCTTAGGCCTGTCCCTGGCTTCTCCCCTGCCTCTGTGTCCAGGTGCTGCCAAGTCCCCAGCCTGGCCTCCCAGACACTCATGCGTTCCTCAGCATCTGCGGCCTCCCCGACTGTGCGAGTTCGTTGCTCAAGTTTTCGAGTTCATACAGGTGGGTGTCGGGCCCCGACCTCCTCGCAGACGTTAGCAGTCTTAGGCCTGTCCCTGGCTTCTCCCCTGCCTCTGTGTCCAGGTGCTGCCAAGTCCCCAGCCCGGCCTCCCAGACACTCATGCGTTCCTCAGCATCTGCGGCCTCCCCGACTGTGCGAGTTCATTGCTCAAGTTTTCGAGTTCATACAGGTGGGTGTCGGGCCCCGACCTCCTCGCAGACGTTAGCAGAGTCTGGCTGTTCTTCCTCCAGCCATCACTCCATCCTACAGATGACAAAACTGGGATGCAATGAGACAGGGTTGCCCAGACTCCGAGGACATCCCAGCAGAAACCCAGCCGTACAAATGGGCCATCTAGTGGCGATGTCCAGTAGGTGGTTGGCTGGGCAGGTGTGTTGCTCAGAAGCGGGGTTTGTTGGGGCTGTGGCTCTGGGAGTCATTAGAGCAGGTGGCAGGTGGTGAGGAGGACTGGGAGAAGAGACAGTCACCTGGGGAGAGTGTGGGCATAAGAAGAAAGCCAGAGACGGGCTGCAGGGAACATCGGCATTCAGAGGATTTGTAGAGAAAGAGCAACTGTGAGGGAGACTGAGGACTGACCAGGGACAGGAGGAAAGCCCGGAACAGTAGAAAACTACGCTATGGTGATAGAGGTGAGAAGGTGGTTACATGTGAGGCGTGAGCAGGGACTGGCAGGGGACACAAGGAATTGCTCTGGGGAATTGCTCTGGTGTTTATACAGACACATATACCAACAAGTCGTGCACTTTGCTGCATCGAACTCAATCAGAAAAAAACAAAAAGAACGTGTAGAGCAGAGAGCTGTGGGCTGGCCCGTGGCGGGCGCTGTCCCCTGCACTCACACGCTCAGCTTGGCCGGTGCTGGGGGACACCACAGAGGGAGATGCAGGCCCTGTCCCGGGTGTGGAGCACCAGGACACTGACCTGCTTCCCCCACGATGTGCAGGTGCTCCTGCTGGGGGGCTGTGGGCAAAGGCACAAAGAACCAGGGAGCAGCACTCCGGGGAGGCTTCCAGAACAGCAGCACTGAGCCAAGGTTTAGAGGACACAGGGGTGGGCTGGCCAGTTCCAGGCAAGAGACAGACCTGGCAAGGATGCCTGGCTGAGTGTCTGACACTGCAAACCAAGATGCGCCACCTCACAGCCATCACCCTGGCAGGTGCAGTGATGACAGCTGACTTGGAAAGGGAATGATACAGGGACCCACTCCACAGAGCCTGAGCTGGGGCAGAAGAGCATCCTGGGGCCTGGACACCAAGAAAACTCGAGGTTTTCTCTCATGGGAGCTGAAGCATCAGTCTACACCCACCATTGGTAGAGCAAACATTCAAGAATAGGCCCCTGCCCTGGTGAGGAGTAAAATACACAGGGCTCCACCCTCCCTGCCCTGAGCCAGAGGAGAGGGAGAAGCAAGTGGGCAGAGGACTGTCCCCTTCACACAACTACTGGCGACACTGTGCCCTGCAGAGCATGGCCCAGGGTGAAACATATCCATGCACACAGATGGCATTCTGCAAGTGCAGAGCCCAGCCACTGGCATCGTGTCCGAAGGTCCACACACGTTTTACAACAGAGGAAACCGAGAGCCCGGGGGAGGAAGTGNACGCCCAAGTAGCAGAGTGTCTCATCTGTGGGCCGGGCTGCGGGAGGTCAGGAGAAGTCTGGGGGAGTCCTGTCTGCTCTCAGTGGAGGATGGGAGCCAGCACCCAGGGAGGGGGTCAGCCAGAAAGGATGCAGTCTGGACCCCATTTTCCATGAGTGCCTCCTTCCTCCCAGACACTGGCCAGGCCCGGGGGACAGAGATGTGCCAATCACTCTCCCGATGGAGGGAGATGCCCATTACGACCAACACCTCTGACAGCTCATGGTCATCACAAGCTGAAATGGGTCACGCAAGTCCCGGAGGCACAATTAGATTCCCTGAAGAAGCCAACTTTCTCCTACCTGACCTGGGAGCTGGAAGAGACATGGGAAATAGGGGCAGGGAGGAACGAACCATGGCCTCGAAATGCTGATAGGCTGGAGAAGGGGAGCTATGAGGGGCAATTCCAAGCTGGATTTCTATGTGGATTCCAACCTAGGAGACAGCTCCACTGAGAAAAAGGAGCCAAAGAAAACAGCAGGTGCAGCCAAGTGGGGTGAATTAGCACCTGGACGCAGGGCAGACAGACCTGGGTTCAAGTCTCAGCTCTGCCCCTTTAAGCTATGTGAACTTGGGCCTTGGTACTCCATCTGCAAAATGGGAACGATATGGAACCTGCCTCTCAGGGTTGTGAGGGTCAGGAAGAGTGCATGTGACACATGATCTTATGCCCATGTCCTGTCCCTGAGCGGGGCTGGGAAGAGGCCTGCAAGAACGGGGTGGCTCCAGTGCAGAGAGGTAGGCCTGGCCTCTCTGTTAACCACCTGTCATGGCCCGGGTTCAGCTCAACACCCTCTTCTGTACTTCCTGGGAGAATTCCATTCTCCTCCCACCCATACCCGCAGCTCCAGCCCAGCCAGCCTTCTTAGGCCTGTCCCTGGCTTCTCCCCTGCCTCTGTGTCCAGGTGCTGCCAAGTCCCCAGCCCGGCCTCCCAGACACTCATGCGTTCCTCAGCATCTGCGGCCTCCCCGACTGTGCGAGTTCATTGCTCAAGTTTTCGAGTTCATACAGGTGGGTGTCGGGCCCCGACCTCCTCGCAGACGTTAGCACAGTCTGGCTGTTCTTCCTCCAGCCATCACTCCATCCTACAGATGACAAAACTGGGATGCAATGAGGCAGGCTTGCCCAGACTCCGAGGACATCCCACCAGAAACCCAGCCGTACAAATGGGCCATCTAGTGGCGATGTCCAGTAGGTGGTTGGCTGGGCAGGTGTGTTGCTCAGAAGCGGGGTTTGTTGGGGCTGTGGCTCTGGGAGTCATTAGAGCAGGTGGCAGGTGGTGAGGAGGACTGGGAGAAGAGACAGTCACCTGGGGAGAGTGTGGGCATAAGAAGAAAGCCAGAGACGGGCTGCAGGGAACATCGGCATTCAGAGGATTTGTAGAGAAAGAGCAACTGTGAGGGAGACTGAGGACTGACCAGGGACAGGAGGAAAGCCCGGAACAGTAGAAAACTACGCTATGGTGATAGAGGTGAGAAGGTGGTTACATGTGAGGCGTGAGCAGGGACTGGCAGGGGACACAAGGAATTGCTCTGGGGAATTGCTCTGGTGTTTATACAGACACATATACCAACAAGTCGTGCACTTTGCTGCATCGAACTCAATCAGAAAAAAACAAAAAGAACGTGTAGAGCAGAGAGCTGTGGGCTGGCCCGTGGCGGGCGCTGTCCCCTGCACTCACACGCTCAGCTTGGCCGGTGCTGGGGGACACCACAGAGGGAGATGCAGGCCCTGTCCCGGGTGTGGAGCACCAGGACACTGACCTGCTTCCCCCACGATGTGCAGGTGCTCCTGCTGGGGGGCTGTGGGCAAAGGCACAAAGAACCAGGGAGCAGCACTCCGGGGAGGCTTCCAGAACAGCAGCACTGAGCCAAGGTTTAGAGGACACAGGGGTGGGCTGGCCAGTTCCAGGCAAGAGACAGACCTGGCAAGGATGCCTGGCTGAGTGTCTGACACTGCAAACCAAGATGCGCCACCTCACAGCCATCACCCTGGCAGGTGCAGTGATGACAGCTGACTTGGAAAGGGAATGATACAGGGACCCACTCCACAGAGCCTGAGCTGGGGCAGAAGAGCATCCTGGGGCCTGGACACCAAGAAAACTCGAGGTTTTCTCTCATGGGAGCTGAAGCATCAGTCTACACCCACCATTGGTAGAGCAAACATTCAAGAATAGGCCCCTGCCCTGGTGAGGAGTAAAATACACAGGGCTCCACCCTCCCTGCCCTGAGCCAGAGGAGAGGGAGAAGCAAGTGGGCAGAGGACTGTCCCCTTCACACAACTACTGGCGACACTGTGCCCTGCAGAGCATGGCCCAGGGTGAAACATATCCATGCACACAGATGGCATTCTGCAAGTGCAGAGCCCAGCCACTGGCATCGTGTCCGAAGGTCCACACACGTTTTACAACAGAGGAAACCGAGAGCCCGGGGGAGGAAGTGACTTGCTCGAGCTCTTGGAGTTATTAGCGCAGAGCCTGGCTCCCACTCCAGTGCTTGTCCAAGCTGGGAAAAACCTCAGGCTTGGAGAGTTTACCAAAGCAGGCAGGATGTCAGCACCTACCGCCCTCTGGAGCCTTAGGGGGTTTCGGTCACACTGCGGGAAGGTCCTGGTTTACTGCAGCTGTAAGTGCAACCCCTGGTGTGACTCCCATCAGACCCCTAGTCCCTGGAGCTTGTAAAAGAGCCAGCATGTAACCATCTTTACAGACAGAGCTGGTCTGTTTCAGTATTTCTAATTTTCTGTCACAGGTTCAAGCACCTCACACATGTGGAGCAGGAAGGACTTAGGCACTTCATCTCAGTTTTTTCTGACAATACCTTGGCTTTTCTTGGTGGCCCGAGGACCCCAAGCAAAGTCCCCTCGGAGGAAAGGATCATGACACATCTTGGAGGGTCAGCAGTGCCCGAGACACCATGCATGAAGGTGACTTGCGGTCCCTCTGCTCTTGTCACCTCCTCCAGCAGCACTGAGGAGCTGAGACAGAAGATGAGCCCCTGAGGGAGGGTGTGGGGGCAGGAGGGTGTCTCCTCTCTTCATGCCGTGGGAGAATACATTTAGGCTCAAAATGAAGGACAATTTTTGCATGGTCAGCACCGCCCAGTGACAGGATGGTGGGCTAGTTAGGTAATGAGTGCCCCGTCGTTGTGGGTATTCAAGCTGAGATGAGACCACTACTAGGAGGAATGTCATAGACGGGACTCAGGTAGGAGGCACAGCGCTGGCCCAGATGAACTTCAAGGTCCCCTTTCCAACACCGAGTCTCTCAGTCTCTGACATCTCCATCCCAGCCCTTGCTGACAACTGGCCTCATTCACACAGGCCCTGCTGGTTCCCCAGGCAGTTTGTCCTTGAAAGAAGTCGCCACCAATTACGTGGAGAGCTCAGCAGTTCTCTTTACAACATCTCTACTCCTGCAGAAAAGGACTGAGGTGGGGGTCGGATGGGAGAAACAAGACAAGGGGCCAGTTCCTGAAGATGTGGAATCCGCAGCGTTGCCACCACCAGGTAAGTCATGGGGCACACAGTAGGGCAGGTCTCAGTGAACCAAATCTGGGCCCAGATGGGGAACAGCCCTGCTCTAGCCTCCTGATTAGGGTGTATTATGGATTAATTGTGTCCCCCCAAAGTTTAAAGTGTTGGAGGCCAATCCCCACTGTGACAGTGTTGAAAGGGTGGGAAATCCTACTTTGATAGTTGAAAGGTGGGGCCTTGAAGAGGTGATTAGATTGTGAGGACTGTGCCCTAGTAAATGGATTAATCCAATTGATGGTTTAATGGTGGTCATGGGCATGGTTCTGATTGCCTTTAAAAGGAGAGCGTGAGGGCCGGCCCGGTGGCGCACTGCTACAGTGCACCACTTGGGAGCACGGCGGCGCTCCCGCCGAGGGTTCGGATCCCACATACAGACCAGTTCCCGCTCACTGGCTGAGCGAGGTGCGGGAGCGACACCGAGGGTTGCGATCCCATTGCCGGACACGGAAAAAGACAAAAAGGAAAAAAAACAAACAAACAAAAAAAAAAGGAGAGCATGAAAGACTTTTATTCTCTGCTCTGCCGTTCTTGCCATGTGACACCGTGCATTGCTGTAGAGTCACCTCACCAGATGTGTCCCCCTGGGTGGACTTCCCAGCCTCTGAAACTATAAGCAATACACTTAGTTTCCTTACAAATTATCCAGTTCCACGTATTTTGTTATAAGAAATAGAAATGGACTTAAACATGGTAGGTGGGGGGCTGTCAAGTGCAGAGGAACCCCACCTAGCTCTCTCACGTTCATTAGAGAAAAAGGTGAATGGCAGGCAGTTCGCTAAGCCCACGGAGCTTAAAAATAGAGAGACACACAGATCGGGGGAGGGAGTGGGGAGCTGGGACTGAGATTCCAGCTCATCACACCAGAGGCAAGAACACAAACCCTGGAGAGATGACTCTACAACCAGAGCAAGGGAGGCTGCTTAGCCGTCACCCAACCTCTCTGGGTAAACGTGGAACACGTGCCTGCTGGAAATGTCAGGTCCTGCTCTGTCAATGAAAAGGCTGCAGCCCAGAGAAGGGTGTTCTCCGGCATTACAAATAGGCACTACCTTGCTCTGTGCAGGGGTAAAAAGAGATGAAACACAGACCTGCCCTGGAGGAATTTAGAGTTCACCTGTCCAGACACTCCACCTGCTTTCCCTGGATCTGGGTGCCCTCTCAGAAGCCCTTTACACCACCTTTCTTAACAGTCTAGAGATGCAGCTTCAGGACTAGACAGCCTTGGTTCAAATCCTCTCACTGCTACCTACCAGCCTGGTGACCTTGGAGAAGTCATTTGCCTGTCCTGGACTTGTTTCCTCTTCCATTAAATAGAGACACTACAGATCCCTGCCCCATAGGGTTAAGGGCACTGTCCTGCATGTTACATGCTTAGCACCGCACCTGGAGCGCTGTAGCTCAGCCTGGCAGGTACCAGGAAGCAGGGAATATGGAGCGAATGGAGGGGCCCAGGCAAAATTCACAGGACACGGACGTGCAGGCTGGAAGATGCAGAACAGCTGGGGCAGCCTTGCTTGGTGCCAGCAGATGGGTTCTGGAGAATGCAATGAATGCTCTCACCAAAAAGGATGGGGAAAGGGAATTGGAGGATCATGGCCTACAGGAAACCACTGACTCATATACTGAACCAGATTCAAGTCAGCTAACACATGCCAGGCACTTACTGTGTGCTCAGCACTTTAACATAAATGATCCCAAACCAGGAGCTAGGGCCAAGCCTCTCGGAAGACGGTTGGGTCATTCATTGGAATGAGGGCTGCCATGACTCCAGAGGGAGCAGGACTGCAGAGCTGTAGGGGTCAAGAGAAGGGACACCAAGAAAGAGTAGGGGGGTGTGTGCATAGGTGAAATGGCTCTTCCCTGGCTTAGAGCATAGAAGGTCTTCAGCCTTCTATGACAAGGGCTCCATGATGGAAGGGAGCCCTGTGGTGGGTTCTCCTCCTCTCACCTCCTCCACACTGGGTGGGAGACGTGTTGCTGAACACAGCAGTGACCTGAGGCCCCAGGCACCCACCCCAGGCTTAGCTCCCTGGGGGGCTCAGGTGGCTGGGGAAAAACACAGAACTTATATAGGACATAAGAGCTGGAAGGAACCTAAGGCTCAGTTACTCCAGCCCCTTACTGAATGATGGGGAAACCAAGGCTCAGAGGAGGGAAATGACTTCCCTTCCACGTCAGGTCACTTCCAAGTCAGTAAAAGAGCCAGTGCCAGAATCCAGGACTCTTCCCACAATATTCAACCCCCACCCCCACCCCCACCGCCCCACCTATTAAATGCCATGTTGGCAGCTTTATATGTTGGCTGAACTGAGACTCAGATACACAGTAAAGTCCCCAAAGTTACATACTAAGTAGACAGAGAAGTGCAGGGTGTCTGGTCATCTTTTCCAGGATTCAACAATCATTTATTGAGCATCTTCGAGGCCAGGTGGTGGGCAGCAGCACTCTCAGTCCTATCTCACTTCAACCTCACAGACGGGAGCGAGGTGGTGTAAGAGCTGAAGGCCACACTGCCAGGGTCCAAACGCTGGCTCTATAGCCGATTGTCCTCAGACGAGTCACTGGATGTCCCTCAAACGATCTCTGTTTCCTCACTTTGTAAAATGGGGATAATAATAGTGCCTGCCTTGTAAAATATTGTGATAATTAAAGGACATAACCCATATAAAATACTGAGAACAGGGCCTCATAATATAAATATACCATTTTTTAAAAAAGTATACCATTTGACACAGCAACTCCAATCCTAGGTATATGCCCAAGAGAAATGAAAACATATGTCCTTACGAAAAGCTTACACGAATGTTTATAGCAGCATTATTCATAGTAGCTGAAAAGTGGAATCAACCCAAGTGTCCATCAACTGATGAACAGATAAATAAAATGCAGTTATCCATAAAACGGAATTTTATTTGGCAATAAAAATAAATGAAGTACTTATACATACTACAATATGGTTAAACCTTGAAAGCATTACGTAAGTGAAAGAAGCCAGTCATGAAAGACTGTATAGTGTATGATCCCATTAACACGAAATATCCAGAAGAAGCAAATTTAGAGACACAGGAAGTAGATTATTAGTTGGTTAGGTCTGGAGGGATTGGAGAATAGGAAACGACTGTTAAGTGTATGGAGTTTCTTTTGAGGGGTGAAAAAAAATGTTCTGAAATTAGATTGTGGTGATGATTGCACAATTCTGTGAATTCTGTGACTATATTAAAAACCATTTAATTGTGCACTTTAAATGGGTGAATTGTATGGCATGTGAATTACATCTCAATAAAGCTTTTTTTAAAAAAGTAAATATACTGGGGCCGGCCCGTGGCTCACTCGGTAGAGTGCGGTGCTGATAAAAAAGTAAATATATGGATACCTGTACCAACTGACCACCAAAAATAAAAAAGAAAATGAAAAAGTAAATATATATATACACACACATGTATATTCCTATAAATGCAATAGTAAGTACTTTCAATCCCAATTTAGAGATGAAGCTCAGATTCAGCAACTTGCCCAAAGTCACACGGCTAGCAGGTTGCAGGACCTGATATTGAACTTCGTTTTGTGGAATTCCAAGTCCAAGGCTCTTTACTAAAGCTTCTCCTAAGACTTAATCCAGCCCAGACTCATGGAGAGGTCCGCCCTTAAATCTCTTGGAAAAAGCCTCCATCCCGTGTCCCAAGGAGGAACTCAAGAAGTTCTCCCTGCTCTCTGACCTAAACCCTTCCAACTGCAGAGGAATGGTGTTCACGGGGATTTGAGGTCAGGACCAAGGTCACAGGAGACAGGCACAAGACGGGGATCCTACATTTCTAGCCAATGCCAGATACCTTCCTCAGGGAAGCCTGGGGAATGGGGTGGATGAAATTCAGTGGACTCCAGGCCATGAGCTCATGGTTGACTTTGGGGGTGACCCTGGCCAAGCAACCTCATCTCTGGGGCTCTTGGTGAAATGATATTTGGAAAGAGGCTCTGAGAACAGCTCCAGAGACAAATTTCCAAGGCCCTGAGTAACTCTGAAATAAAGTGTCTTCCCCTCTCCATACTTGCCACTCATCCCAGAAGAACAGGGGTGAGGGCTCTGGGGCAGTGGGCATGACCCTGTTGCTGGCTTGGGCATCTACAGCCTGGTCACCCCTGTGGTTTTTGGCAGAGGATGTAGGGGCCAATATGTGAGTCCCGTGGCCTAATCATTATTGCAATACTGTCAACAGGTTAGCTTGGCTCTACCTCCCACCCTCGAAAGGAGACAAGCAAAGGAAGGGACAAGGTGCTGTCAACCAGGGACTTACCTGGCAGGAAAGGTGCTGAATGTGACACTGAGTCAATGCCCTGCTCCTGGACAGCCCCTGCCTGCCTCCCTGCACTGCAGATAGCCTGAGGGCAAGAAGCAGGAGGAAAGGGACTCCCACTTTTGACACCCCAGGGAAGGCTCCGCCTCAGTCTGTCTAGGGCTCCCGGCTAGAGTGTCCCAGCTTGAAGGAGAGGTTCTCCCACCCTCTGCTTTCTGCCTGCACAACTATGGACTGTGTTCAGAAACTCCTGCTCGGGCCGGCCTGTGGCTCACTTGGGAGAGTGTGGTGCTGGCAATACCAAGTCAACGGTTAAGATCCCCTTACCGGTCATGTTTAAAAAAAAAAAAAGAAAGAAAGAAACTCTCCTGCTGCCATGCTCATGGAGCGTTCAGAGGCACAAAACCACCATCCCTTTTTCTGGTCAAAGGAGGGAGAACAGAAAATGAGAGGGGCCAGATTCAGCCCAGAGACACCTGAAGTCCAAGTGGCCTCAATGGGACAGAAGCCCACTGGGTTTGGTGCCATTTTAGCAAGCCCAACATGCCAGGGCCTCAGCCAGGAAGCCGGCGTATGTCACAGGGCTGAGGAAGGAAGAGGCCAACCTGAGCATCCGCCAGGCCTGCTGGCTTTTTCAGATCTTCATCAACCTCATTTGATCCCTAGGACATCTTGGGAGAGGTGAGGAAATCAGCCAGCCCTCTCCACATTTTCAAATGGGGCATCTGAGGTCCAGAGATAGGAAGAGACAGCTTGCCTGGTACCGTGTGCAGCAACGTACTGTTGGATTCACAGAATTCAAGATCCTTCTAATCAAATACAGTCACATTCCTGCCTCACCTCACTCCCAGTTCTGATGCTATTTCTTTAACTACAAAATGTTCCCCTCAGTTTTAAGAAACACCACAATCACAATCTTCACAGCACTTTATAGCTAAATCTTTACAGCACTGTATGTCAGGTACTTACTGTTCTTAGAACTATCTGTAAATATTAATACATTAAATCCTCATATCAACCCTATGGTATACGAACTATTTTACTTCCATTTTACAGATGAGAAAACTGAGGTAACAAGTGTTTAAATAACTTAGCCAAAGTCCCACGGCTAAAAATCTGGAGGAGTTGGGATTTGAACACAGGCAACCCAGCCCTACATCTGAGGTCTCAACCGCTGTGCAAGAGTCCCAAGCACTTACAAAGTGCAAAGCTCCACATACTCCAAATCCCACCAAAAAATGGGCTAGGGTCCTGTGGAGTCTGCTGAAGACTGAGCAAGGATGCAGAAAGTATACCTTGGTCTAGGATCTGAGCTGTGCTCTTGTCCAAGAGCCATGTGCTCGAAAAGGGGAACACAGGGGGCAGGCTGCAATCTGTCTCTGAGCAGCCGGCTGCCCTCAAGTCCCAGCCCAGCCAAGCAGTGGGGAGCAGGTTGAAGGAGGCTTGAAGCTGGCAGCTTTGGCCTGCCCTGCTGTGAGCAGCAGCTTTGAGAGACTCTCCTGCTGGTGGCTCATAGGTGCCGCAGTGTCTCTCTTGGCCGCAGGGTTGGCTGGGCTGAGGCCAGGCCCAGGGCCTTTCCTTCTCCCCTTCACCCTTCCTCCCTCCCTCAGCCACTCAGCCAAGCTTCCTCAAGCCCCCAGTTGGGGCAAAACTGAGGGCATGGGAGGTCACTCTGGCTATCTGGTCTCCAAGAACTGCCAGCCCTGATGATCAGTTTGGGGGGCGAAGTACCAGGTTTAGTCTTGGGTGGTAGCACTGACCTCCGGGAATGTCACTGTGGCCCATTCATGGGCAGGAAACAAAGCTGGCTCCTTCCCAAGAGAGTCAGCAAGCTCAGAAGATCATCTCCCATGGCTGCTCACTAGCAGATTCACTAAGAGCGCATGATTGTCACGGTAGGAAGTCCTTCCTTGTACCTCACATGAGCCCTTCCTGCTGCAGTAGAGCCTCATTTACCTAAATGCGTCTGCTTTCAAATGCACCCTTTGTTAAATTGCTAATATGCAATTCCCGAGCAAGCAGCAATCACAAAAGCCATTAAAGCAGCCGGCAGCTGCTACGGGTTCAAGAATTTCAGTTCAGTTCAGTACAGACAGGGGGTTTTGGCTCTCCTTCCCCAGCCCCTCCCCAATCTCAGGGCACAGAGAAAAAGAGACCAGGATGCAGAGAAGAAAAATGGAAAGATAACAAAACAAAGGCAGGAAAAAAAAATCATTCACAGCTTCTCTTGACCTGCCAAGGACTTTTTCCACATCTTTCCCTGGGCTTGGGGGCCCAGATAAGGAAGCAGCCTTTCTTGCAGCTTCTGCCTGAGACCTGCTCAATGGGCCATCTGCTCCAAGGCCTTTCTGCAAAAGCTTCAAAAGTCCCATTTCCCCAGGGAGCTGGAAGCTGGGGAAGCCTCAGTTTCAAACAACAAGGTAAATTTATCAGGGATCAGGGCTTCCGGGAGGATGATGCAGGCGAATGGGGCCGGATGCAGTCCGAGACACAAAGGGTTATTTAATGCGGAAAATCCAAAGGCTCCTTTAGAAGTCAAGTGCTCAAACCCGAGGCCCTACGCTCTGCAGCCTTCCTTTTCAGAATTGCTCCTCTCCCCCAGCCCCCACCCTGCCCCATCCCTTGTCAGACTTACTGACCGCCCTTTGCCACTGGGCAAATATTGACTTTCTTTCACTCAGCAAAGCCAATGGAGCTGAGACCAATGGGGCTGGCTATTGTCTCCTTCCTCTCGGAGGGCAAGGCGGGCTGTCAGCTCAGAGCAGGGGCTGACTGACATGGGTTGAGAAAGAAAAGCGTGGCCTTGGAAGTAATATGTCTCTCTTTGGGTTTTTCATTTTGTCTCTCTGTCCTCCCTCCCTTTCCCAAATCCATTTGGGTTTATTTTTTCACATTTTGGCTGTCCTGCTGCCATGTGGCATGTCTGACCCAAGAGAAGCAGTATGGCATAGCTGGCATAACTGGTAAAGCTCTCAGGAATTCAAGTCTCTGACACTGGGTAACCTGATGCTAGTCCTTTAATTTTCTTGGGCCTCAGTATTCTAATCTGCAAAATGGGAATTCTGGTCCCAATGATCTTAGTATTTAGATCAGGAAGTTCCTTCCTCTCAGGACCCATGTCCTTTCTCTTGCAATGACGGCACTTTGCCTTGTGCTCTGGTTTTAGAAGGGATGGAAAATAACTGTTCCATGCTTAACAGGGAGGATGGAAAGAGCATTGGATGGAGGGTCCACAAGGCTGGCACAGCTCCATCAATGGGGCTAACATGCCGTGTGATACTTGCCAAGGCGCTTCTCCCTCTGAGCCTTGGCTTCCCCATAATCAAAATGAGAAGGCTGGATGAGATGATCCCTCAGGCCCCTTCCAGTGCCTCATTCTGCGGTTCCACTCACCTCACACACCTGTGGGCGGCGATGCCACCGCTCCTTCCATTTTTTTCCTCCAAGACCTCATTTCACAGCCCTTTCCTCATGCCTAACCTTGAATGGAAGGATGTCATGCCTCCAGCTTGTGTTTCCTAATCACCAGGAGCCTTCTGTTAGCCTTCATGCTTCTCTTGGACAGAATCACACTTGGCTTGCAGCCCCGTGTGGTCAAGGTCTCCCTCTCCACAGGCCCTGTGACAGGGATCAGCACATGCACACTCCTGGAGCCTTCAGCCAGTGTACAGCAGGAGGAGGATGCAGGAAAGTGGGGACTTTTCCTGGAAGCCTATGTATGGTGACAGCGGCAGGACTGTGAGCTCTGTCTCTGCCCTTCCTCTAACCTGAGCTCCCCTCTGTAAAGACATAGAACCTCAAAAAACTATTCCTTGTGCAGCACACAGTATCACACTAGGAACTCCCCATATTCCAGGAGTTTTATATAAATTATTCCCATGTGATCTTCATAAGAACCTAAGAGGCAGGTAATGTTATTCCTGTTTCACAGATGAGATAACTAAGGCTCAAAGGGGTTAAGTAGTTTGCCTAAATTCACACAGCTATTAAGGAGAGAGCCAAGATGGGAACCTAGATATGTCCTTCTGCAAAGCCTTTGCTCTTCTCCATTAGTACTCTGAGAAGGAGACATCATCACCTCTCCCCAGGCTGAGTCACAGGCCTAGGACCGAGGGGCAGTGAGTGCCAGATGGCCCAGGGACTCCAGTGAATCTCCCACCCCACCCAGCCTCGTCAAAGGCAGAGCCAACAGGGCCATGGAGCACCAGGGCCAGAAGGACTTTGACCCACCTAAACCAACCTTTCACTTCACACAGGAAGAGACTGAGGCCCAGTGGGGGGTGTGACTTGCCTAAAGGCACACAATGAGTCTGGGGTAAAGCCACGTCCCTATCCTGCTACCCCTCCCCCCACCCCCTCTCCCCAGCACACCCCATCTGGAGTGCCCCCGAGACTGAGCCAGTCCCTTTGCCTCTCCTTCCCCCCCAGCCCTGCGTGTAGACCTGCCTCCAGCCGCTCGCCCCAGGGACATCCACTCTCGCCCCTCTCTGGTCCTCAATTGACTTATTCCTGGAAGGTTCAGGGAGTGAAGTAAAAGGACCATTCTGTCATAACTACTGAAGGGACCAGAGATGTGGCAGAGAGTGGGGAAGGGAGAAATAGAGGAAATAGATGTGAGCTTCTAGGAAAATCAAGCAGTCTCTTTTCTGTGAAGTTGCTACTGCAGAATGACTCTAATAATGGTCAGAGCGACAGACAGACAGACAGGCAGACAGGCAGTGCTGCTGCTCCCATTCTGCAGGGAAGCTTTGGAAACCATAGGGGGAGATCGTGCTGCAAGTCTACAACTCTTTCCCTGCTCCCCACAGCCCCTGCTCACCTGCCTGCTACCTGCTTGCTACACGGCTTCTATTGCTGTTATTAACAACAGCCACCACTCATCAAGAACTTAGAGGGCTCAGTATTGGACTAAGCATTTCTCATCTGTTTCTTGTTTAATCCTAATAACAATCCCGAAATACCACCACTATTACCACTTTGTTTTGACAACTGAGTAACTGAAGCTCAAAGATATAAAGTAACTTGCTCTAAGTCAGCAGCTGATAACTACTAGAGCCAGGGTCTCCTGAGGACTCACTCCTGTGGAGTTGCAGGGCTTTGAAAATGACCCTATTCATAGTGTTTTGTTTCAAGTTGTCTCCACTCTGGGGACAGAAGCGGGGGGCAGAGCATTGGGAATTCCTAGAGACCAGCTGCTCCCATCACCCAGTGAAGCCCACTTCCTGCTACTCGGGCACCAGCCCAGAACTTCGGCCACAGAAAGGCAGGGTTGGAAGGGCCCTGAGAAGTTATCTAGCTCAACCTTCTCAAGGTGAGGAAAGGAAGAAAGGAGCTTTCTGAAGGTCACACAAGGTCACAAACCGGAGGCAGAGCCTGTAAATTAAACTCAGCTCTCCTGCCTTAAACTGGTACTCTTCCTTCAACAGAGAGAAGCTGTTTCATCTCAACAGAAGACAGAACCAGACTTCACACCAAGGAGTTAGATTAGACTTTCCTGTGGCAAGGGCTGTCAAATTGCATGATGGAGTGCTACTGGCTACTGGAGTGGAGCTCTTTCTAAACACAGAGGATTTCTCATGATCAGACAGCATCTTGGGAGGTCTGTGACATCCCCCTGTAACCCACTATCTACTATCTGTCACAGGGAACCTTTCCCCAGGGAAGGCTCTCCCTCTGCAAAGAGAATGGGTAGTGCTGGAAAGCCGGCCATTCTCCCCACCAGGCTGGAGATTCTGAGAGTGGAGAGATGATAGATGAGCAGGCGGAGGGTCTCACAGCTCTACTGCTTTTGGGGAGGGGGTTGGCGATAAGGGAACTACAGTCTCCCCAGAACTAGGTCACCCTACCCAGCTGCACCTCATCCTCGTCTCTTCAGTTGGCTTTACCTGCATGCTGGGGCCAGCAGGTGTCAGGAATGGGAGGGACCTCAGATACGTTAAATTCCAACCCCCCATTTTCCAGCTGAAGATACTGAGGCCCAGAGGGATAAGTGAGTTGCCCAAGGTCATAAGACGGCTCAGAATGGAAGCTTTCTGACTTTCCCTGGGGCGCCGGGTTCACAGCTCCGCACTGCCACCCTCCCTCCCCCGGAAGTGAGCGCTGCGCTTGCTGCAGAGAGGCCAGCGATCAGAGGCAGCGAATTCCCAGGCGCAGAGGCTCGGGCAGGCGCACCCATGGGCTTGCTCACCCGAGCACCCTCCCCCACCCCGTCCCCATTCCTGTCTGGGGCACCACGCACCTCCATCATCCTGAGGTTCAGAGAGGTGTAGTAGCTTGTCCAAGGTCACACAGCACACTGAGTAGGGCACTCGTCCCCACTGCCCAGCTGCCCCTTCCCCACCCCCCACCGGGTCTCTCTAATCTCTGCGGCTCGCCAGGATCCTTGGGAACCTGCTTCCTCCAACGCACGGAGCCGCGGCGCTCGCTGGAGTACGAAAAAGTTCCGGGGAGAGGAGGGGGCGGAACGCTCGGCCACGCACCCCAGCTCCGCACGGCCGCGGCAGGGAGGGG
>NW_007728557.1:35675-38368 GCF_000696425.1 Galeopterus variegatus | reverse complement strand
GCTCTCTGCAGTAGTAACAACCGAGCCCGCTCCGCCGCCGCCGATTGCGATGCTGCTCACATCCGCCTGCACGCAGCGCGCGCCGGCCGCTCCGAGGGCGATCCCCGCACACCGCGGCGCAGGGCCCGGCCCCCGTCTCTGGTCGGGACGGTCAGTGGCTGGGGAGGGAAGGGCGACAGGGGACGGGGAGGTGTGCGCCGGAGGGACTCGGGGTGGGTGCCAAGGGATTTAACCCGGCGGAGTCCTACAGAAGTTTGGAGCGGGCGTGGCCGGCTTTGCGCCCCCGGAGCCCCACGGGGCTCGCGGGCTCTGCGGAGAAGCCCCGCCCACTCCGTGGCCTCCTGCGACACTCCCCACCCCCGTCACCCACGAGCTTTACGAGGCTGACGGGTGCCGGGATTGGCTGGAGGAAGGAGGGGAGCGGGACCTCCTGGACCAGCAACGGGGGGTGGCGGGGAAACGATTTGCTTCAGGGGATACAGATGAACGTTTTCCTGAGTCGAGGGAGAAAAGAAAAGCGGGCAGAACAAAAGGCAGGTTCTGAAGGGGAAGGGGAGGTGGGCGTGTTCGGCCCAGAGCGCTCGGACAGCCCCGGCCAGCTGTCCCCAGCATCAGCCCCTCCCAGGGGGTGGAGTCGGGACTGGTGCCCAGGGCTATCCGCGGGCCCCACGGGGAGCGGAGGAACAGTGTCTGCTGGCACAGGACCATGTGCCTTGGCTCCCAGATAGGAACCCAGCGAAAGGGCTCTGCCACAGGGACCCAGCACCTCCCCACCTGCCACAACCCTGCTTTCTCTCTCTGGGGCATGGGGAGGGTCGGGAAGGGCAGGACGAACTGGGAGCCTGGGTGTTCCTCCTGTGCCTCATCCTCAGTCCCCGACACCCACGCGCTAAGACCTCAGGACCCCAGCTCACCAGGTGGGATTTATGCTGGGGTCAGCTGACTCTCCCAGCTCCACCCAGCCCCGCCCTCGTCCCCGCAGCCCCCAGCAGCAGCTCCTGCCGCTTGCCTCCTCCTCTGCATACTCACAATCATGAATCAAGCTTGGGTTTGGCCCAGGGATGACATCCCCCCTCCAATCCTATGTGTGCGTATGTCGGGGGACCTCTCTCAGGATTTCCAGGGCTTCTCACCCCCACACAGTCTGAGGAACCCGGGAAATTCCCAACACTCGCAGCAAATCCCCTCTTGTCTTCCGCTCCCAGCCCCCAGCCCCACACATCGCCATCTCTCAAGAAGCCAGGCCACTGCAATACTGCAGCACCCGCCGCTCCTTGCTGGGCTGGAGCTTCTCTTTAGAACGGCAGCAGCTTGCTAGTCGCTAGTCAGGACGAGCGAGGGCTGCAGAAAAGCTGACTCTGGCATTTCCAGGCTGCGAGGTCGTGTGTGCCCATATACCTGGATGGGGCCACACGTGGGTGCTGGCAAGGGTGTGTGTTTGTGTGCAGGCCAAGGGAGAGGACTGATGCCCTGACCCGTAGTCAGCTCTGCTGACCCTCCTCCATTCTCCAGATGGAAAAGGGGACCCAAGGGTCAAGGTTCAAGGTCTGATACTCAGCCAGAGAGAGCACCTGGGATTTCTTCCCACATCCCTACACCCCCATATCTCCCCCGCTTGCTAGTCTCCTACAGGAGGGGACTAGTTACTTGAGATGGGGGCAGGCTGAAGAACAGTCACTACTGCTTTTCTGCTCCTCCCTGGGTAAGAAGTGCTTCTGTTTCGAAATGCCCCAAAAGGTTCTTTTGCTAGGAGGAGGGAGCAAAGGCCCAAATGTTCAGCAGGCTGGATTCAGGTTAGACTTTGGGATTGCCTGAGGCTGAGGGTTGGGGAGACCATCCTACCCCATGGAGAAAGCTTAGGCCTTTACTGATTGGAATATAGTGCTGCTTGGATGCAAGGGGATGGATGACGTGACCCCCATGATTCCTTCTGATAAAATGGATCAAAAGAGGCCTGAGCCTTACTCAAAGCTGCCTCCAGTAAAACAGTGTCTAGTTACAGAAAATAAAGCATTTCTGTAAAGCCATGTCTGCTCCTCCTGAAAATACCTATGTTTAACATATGTGCTGCCTCCAGTGTACCCTTTCCCCTCCTGGGGGGAAGTAGAATTCTGATGGAATATGGAAGGATCAGGTGACATTTGCACAAGCAGGGGGCTGAGTCAAGATGGGGGAGGATGGGAGTATTGTGGGTCTCTTGAGAAAAGGCAGAGGACCCCTCCCCTGCCTGATGGGGGTGGTAACAACAGCCTTATAGCCTTGATTTCACTTGATCCTTATAAACAATCCTGGGAAACAGAAGAGCAAGGAAGGGATAATTCTTTACTCCACTGAGGCAGAGGAAGCCATCAAAGGGTGGGTGACTCACCCGAGGTCCCGTGGTGGGTTTGGCACGGAGTTAGCAGCAGAGCAAGGAAGGGATAATTCTTTACTCCACTGAGGCACAGGAAGCCATCAAAGGGTGGGTGACTCACCCGAGGTCCCGTGGTGGGTTTGGCACGGAGTTAGTGCATGAAGCTGGGTCTTGTGACTCTGGATGCAGATCCTTCCCTAGTCTACATGGGCTGGGTGCATATCTATAGCATCACCCTCCTCCCCAGGTGTTCTTTACATCCAGGTTCCCCTCCGACCCAGTCTTCTCCTGGCAGGCTTCCTGCACCAGCATCTCCAGATTTGGCCCTCACCCACTAGCC
>NW_007728557.1:29091-34871 GCF_000696425.1 Galeopterus variegatus | reverse complement strand
GCAGGCACTCAATATCTTAGCGGTGATGAGGCTCAGTGTCCTCAAATCCTGCTGTACACTGTGTGACCTTGGGCAAATTATGGAACCTCTCTAAGCCTCAGCTTTCTCATCTGCAACATGTGGACTTTAATGATAAAATAGGGTTGTCATAAGGATTAAGGGGATAATGTATGTAAGGGGACTATGCAGTGTCATTCTTGGAATATGTGTGTTAGCTCCTGCTGGTAAAGAAAAAGGGTTGAAGGAATAGAGGAATAAACGCATTCCTCTGCTGTCAGCCTTCTCCCTAGGATGCTAACCATATCTCCTCTCCTTGCCCCCAACCCTTTCTCCTCCCCCGCCCACCTCCCTTAGTGACTCCTGAAATCCTGACTTGTCCCTCTAGGCTTCCCAGATAAAATGGACAGCAGCTGCAGCCAGCTCCTTCCCTCACCACCCAGGCTTCACCTCTCCAGGTCAGCAGCCCAAGCATAGGATTCTCTGCACTGTCCCTGAGTTAGTTGGCCTCAGGTGGCAGCACAAACCAACCACAGGCTTGGAGCCACAGTGTCAGAGCCAGGAGTGGCCAGGGTAGGGTTCGGGAAGCTTTAGCCTACTTCATGATCTCTATCAGCATCCCCCCCAAGAGTCACCTCCAAATAAATCCAGACTAAAATAAGGTCTCCTTGCCTTCCTTGCAGTGAGTTGGCAACTCTTAAGCCCATCCTATGCATAAATTCTGGAGCTGCCCTGGAACTCTGGGCTCTAATCCAACCCTGCAGGATCAGGCTCCTGTTGCCATACGTTTCCAGGGCTCGTGGATGGAAGGGTCACATAGGGAGAGGTGCCTCGAAGAAGACTTTGCAGTCTCCCCAGGACGGCTTCCCACTGCAGTTCACATGTCCTCCTTTCTATCTGTCTGAGTTATCTGGGCCTGAGTGAAGGCTGCTGCTTGGGGCACTGACAGCCCCTTCCCACAGCCCAAGTCTGTGAGCACCCTCACTGCTGGTAGCTGGCACAGCAGCCGGGGCTGCCTGCCTGTGTAGTGTGAAGGCAGCCTTGCTGGAAACCGCCCCACCCCCAGGCCCCAGCTGAGTGAGGGGAGAGGGAGACAGGGGGGAGGAGAGAGGACAAGAGGGCACTTGAAAAGCTGATGTCGTTCTTCACCTTGACCGAGTTCCCTCCCCACTTCAGACCTGTCCAAACAAAGTAATGGCTCTCGGTTCTTCCCTTCCAGAAATGCAGCAATTGGATTTCCACAAAGAGCTTCTAAATCCTGCAGTCACCACCATGACCATCACTAGCGCTAGGGGAGACCCTCCCCCTCCAAATCACTGCACAGTCAGAACAGCTGCCCTTAGGGCTTGTATGGGGCTGTAAAACAAAATCATTGGATTTCACAGCAGTCCTGAGCAACCGCATGGACACTGTGGTGATTAAAATACAGGCCCCAAGGCCAGACTGCTGGGTATGAATCCTGGCTCTGCCACTTAGCAAGCTGTGTGATCTTGGGCAAGTTACTTAACCTCTCTGTGCCTCATCTGTAAAATGGGAACAGAAATAGTATCTACCTCATACAATCATTGTGAATATTATATAAGTTCATACATATAAAAAGTTTAGAACAATGTCGAAGACATAATAAGTGCTCAGTAAATGTTAGCTGTTGTTTTTATATCATTTTTACTTTGCAGATGAGGAAACTGATAAAAAATAGCTACTGTTTATTTAGTGCCTACTATATGCCAGGCAGTTTATATGTTTCGGGAGTGGGGGTGGGGACAAGGAATCCAGGATGGGTCGCAGCTGAGACACATACACATACATCAAACCTGAAGAGTCTGATGGTGCCCCTCTTCTGCAGTACGTACATACGTGAGCTAAAGATGAACACCCCACAGAAAAACTTAGGATCTGTGTCCACAACGGGGCTCCAGACATATAGAGATGTTTTTGGCAGTTGTTAAATAGGAGTTCCTGATAGATAAATTGTCAAAAAGAAAGAATACAGCTGACAAAACAAGCCAGACTCCACACAGGGCTTGAGGGTTGCAGAGAGAGCCCCTACAGGTTGGGTAGAGTGGCTGGCAAAGGACCTTGTGTGACCCAGCAATCCTGACAGGAGAGATGTCTGTGTGTAAACTGAAAGAGCTGTCTCAGGAGCGAGCTCACTAAATCTAACACTATAGGGCCCAAGCAACCCTGCTGGGAGACCCTGCCCCTCAAATGATCCTATCACCCAGGGAGGGATTGCTCTCATTCTCTGAAATAGACTGCTGTGCTGTTGAGGCTGCAGAAGATTGAAATGCTTCATGGACGGGCAAATCAGCAGGAGGGGCAGGGCTGGGGCATCAGAGGCCACACTGATGTGGAACCTGAGACACTGAAACCAGCAGCAAATGCAGCCCAGATTCAAATGACAGCACATAAGTCAGCTTTAGGGGGCTTCCAGAACACATGCTGGGGTGAAGCAGATTTGGAGGAGACTCGATTTTAATGCACGAGCAGGTAGGTGCTTGGAGCTAATGAGATTCAGACATTGAGATGACAGTTATGATGACGACGACAATGACAGGAAACATGTATTGATGCTTACTATATGCAGGCCCTATTTTAAGTGTTTAACATGAATTTGTTTACTTAATACTTACAACAACCCTAAGAGAGAGGATTATTCTTATTCTCATTTTACAGGTGGGAAAACAGGTAAAGAGAGGTGAAATGACTTGTCCAAGGTCACACAGCTAGGAAGTGGAAGGTGCAGGATTTGAACCCTGATAATTTGCCCCTGAGGCCACACTACAAACCCCTCTGCCATATGCCTTGCCACTTAATATCAAGTGCCCTCATTCTTTAACCATAAACTGAACAGGGTTATGGACACTTGGATCTTATCTAATCCTTATAACTATATTATGAAATCTGTGTTTGTCCCCACTTCACAGCTGAGAAAACTGAGGCTCCAAAGGTGCAAAGGAGTTGCCCAAGTCTACGTAGCTGGGCAGTGCAAGAGCCAGGATTCAAGCCCCGGTCTGTGGGGCTGTGAAAGTCATCCACCTCCTGGGGAATTTTGCGACTTGCCCCAGTCCACACAGCTAATGTCAGTCCCTTCCAGGCTGCTGTAAATCCAGCTCCAGTCTTCCCTGCACAGAAGAACAGATCATCTCCATCTCCCCCACAAGGGCTTTTCCTGGACATGGGGAGCACTTCCAAGTTCTCTCTAAACTCAAGCCAGACATGTGGACCATCTAAGCACAGATGTTTGGCAGAGGGCCCCTGAAGGGGAAAAGGAAGTTAGGGACAGCTCAGAGGATCTTCCCAGAGGATTCAAGAAGCTAAAATAACCAACTGCCACAACTGTGGGTGTATCAACTGCAGTCTGAGGAAGTCTGCTTACCTGGGTGAGCATCGTGTTCCAGGTGAGCCTGCCCACCTGTGGGTTGGGTTTCCAGCCTGCCTGAGGTGACCGCCTGTAGGGGCCGTGTACTTACACATGGCAACACTTCTGTTGCCACCTACCGGTCAGAAGCATAAGTAAAGGGCACAGCCCACGTGCATGATGTTCCCTCCAGTGTAGCTGGGTCTGTGGGGAAAAGAGACAACCCAGCAGAGATCTTTCTGTCAGACGTTCATTTGATGTGCGTTTATTGAGTATTTACTGGGTGCCCTGTGCTCCGCTAGGCCCTGGGACACAATTCCTGCCGCAAAAATTTGGAAGTTNGCCTGTAGGGGCCGTGTACTTACACATGGCAACACTTCTGTTGCCACCTACGGGTCAGAAGCATAAGTAAAGGGCACAGCCCACGTGCATGATGTTCCCTCCAGTGTAGCTGGGTCTGTGGGGAAAAGAGACAACCCAGCAGAGATCTTTCTGTCAGACGTTCATTTGATGTGCGTTTATTGAGTATTTACTGGGTGCCCTGTGCTCCGCTAGGCGCTGGGACACAATTCCTGCCGCAAAAATTTGGAAGTTCACTGGTGGACGCAGGCACATAAGCAGATAATGCTGCAGCAGGGGGTAAGTGGTCCACAGCAGGGTGCACGAGGCACCCTGGAGCAAGCGCGGTCAGAGCCTCAGTGGGAGCAAGGGGGAAACTTCCAGAGGAGAGGCTTCTGGCTGGCTCTCGAAGTACGTTTCGGATCTGGTCCTGAGGAAAGGGGCTGCTGCTCCAGGCACAGGGGAAATGGAGTGTTCGAGTGTGGAAGCAGGAAGGCCCTGTGCAGAGTGGGAAGCGGTGGCTGGGAGTGGGGCTGGAGGGACATTGGGGACTGGAGGGACATCGGGGGCTGGAGGGACATCGGGGGCTGAATGCCAAGGGCCTTGTAAGCCAGGCTAGAGGGCCAGCTGTCACCCACACAGGCCTGGTGCTGTCGGGAGGTCATGAGGGAGCCCTGGACAGAGAAGCGGGGTAGCAGCAGGTTAAGGGAAAGACAACACTGGCTTGCACTAGCGGGAGCAGCAGGAGTGGGAAGGAAGGGGTGGCGCTGCACGTGTGGAAGGAAAACTCCACGCCGGGTGACTAACTGCATGTGCGCGGTGAGAGAGAGAGTCGAGGATGGCTTCTGGGTCTCTGGCTTGTGTGACGGAAGGGTGGGGAAGTTCATCCAGCAAAAGAGGAAGCATGGGGGAGGGTGTGGGCGGTGAGTCTGGTGTGGGACATGCTCAGTTGGGGCCTGTGCCATTCAGGAGGAAGTGCCCGGTGGGCACTTACATGTGCGGGTCTGTGTTCAGAAAGGAGGTTTGGACAGAGTCATGCCTTTGGAAGTCATTGACTTGTAAACCATAGAGAAAATCTTGTTCTGAAGATGTTAGTAACCTAACACGGGGCAGTGGCTGGATTTGATTCTAGATTATTGGGCTCAAACGCTGGTTAGTTCTCTTTCCACCTCACACACTCCTGTCTATCAATAGTTATCACCTCAAGTCTGAGAAGCTACAAAATGCTCTCAGACTACCTCTCATTTTTCCTAAAGCTTTCAGGTGTAAGTTTCCATGCAAATATTCTACCCATTTTACAGAATTGGAAAGTTGAGGTATAAGTCACACAGCAAGTGTGAATTGGTGTCCATCAGAGCCAACCATTCAACTGGAACTAGCTCTGGGAGAGTTGTTCCCCCAGCAGAGGGTTGGTGGTGGTTGATGCCAGCGGAAGGGGCCCACGGGGCCATGTGTGCATCTGTTGAGAGGACAGCCCTCACCTTTGCCTTGAGTGAGTGGCGTCTCAGCTCAGAAGGATGGTACAGAAGTCCGGCTCCCTGGGGAGAAGCAGGCATATGTCAGTGTTTGTGGTCGCTATGGTTTGAATGTGTCCCTCAAAGTTCACATGCTGGAAACTTAATTGCCATTGTAACAGTATTAAGAGGTGGGGCCTTTTAGAGGTGATGCGGTATATTTTAAAATAGTTAGAAGAGAGGATTTTGAATGTTCTCACCACAAAAAAAATGATAAATGTTTGAGGTGATGGACATGGTAATTGTCCACAATGTATACATGTATCGAAACATTACACTGTTCTCCATAAATATGTACAACTTTATGTGTAAATTAAAAACAAAATAAAACTTTAAAAAAGAGGTGATTAAGGGCATGAGGGCTCTTCCCTCATGAGTGGATTATCGCATTTTCACGGGAGTGGGTTAGTTACTACGGGAGTGGGTTCCTGATAAAAAGGACGTGTTCAGGCCCCATTTTCTCTGTCTTGTCTGCTTGCCCTTTCTCCCTTCCACCATGGGATGGCCCTCACCAGATGCCCAGTGCATCTCCTGGACTTCCCAGCCTCCAGAACCGGGAGCCAAATAAA
>NW_007728557.1:26920-28418 GCF_000696425.1 Galeopterus variegatus | reverse complement strand
ATTCTGATTCAATTAGCCTCCACGTGGCCAAGGGTGAGAATGACTGCTTTGACGGAACAACCATGGCTTCAAAGTCAGACCTGGAATCATGGCTCTGCCCGGTGTTAACTGTGTGGCTTGCATTACTTACTTAAACTCTCTGAGCTCTGGTTTCCTTCTCCTGCATTCATTGCCAGTTCACCTGTGATAACCCGTATAAAGCACAGTGCCTAGAGCTTAAGTTGGCCTTTGATGCATATAATTTTCCTTTCCACTTCCCACCTCCCTTAGCATTTAGATTTCCTCCTAACCTAGCCTTGCAAGTACGTCCCCCAGCTCAGCAACCCATGGAAAATATACCCCTCCCCAATGGCATAATTTTTCCCCATATCTTTGCATGTATGGCTTGACATCTCAATGCCATTATCCTAACTGGAAATATTCAGCATCATCCTTTTCTGGCTGCACCAGCCAAAATGATGCTCTCTGGCCATCAAGACCCTTCCCCAAATGGCCCCATCTGATCACTCCAACTCCCGTGCCTCTGCCCCTGTTATGATCTGAAGGTTTGTCCCCTCAAAGCTCATGTGGATGCTTAATCACCAGTGTGGCATTGTTGAGAGGGGCATTTGGGAGGTGATTGGATCATGAGAGCTATGCCCTCATGAATGGATTAATTCATTCATGGATTAATGGATTAATGGGTTAATGGATGAGGGGCACTGGTGGCTTTAGAAGGACAGCAAGTGAGCACATTAACACACATTCAGCCCTCTCACCATGTGATATCCTGTGCCACCTTAGGACTCTGCAGAGAGTCCCCACCAGGAAGAAGACCCTCACCACATGTGCCCCCTGAACCTTGGACTTTCCAGGCTCCAAAGCTATGAAAAATAAATTTCTTTTATTTGTAAATTACTCAGTTTCAGGTATTCTGTTACAAGTGACAGAAAATGGACTAACACAGCTCCCCCACACTGACTCTCCTGAACCTTCCAGTGCAGGTGCACCCGCATCATGCCTGCTTTCCTGCAGGTACCCACACAGGTACCCGGAGGGCCTTCAGTCCATCTCCTCCCTCATCACCCCAGTCCTCACTGATGTGTCCTCACGGACACACAGTTCAACAGTTCTCCAGTTCTTTCTGTTCTCCGGTTGCTGTACTTGTGCCACCAAAGGGTTTTGTCCTGTACCTTTGCAGTAGCCCCTCTCCCCCTGCCAAGCACCTAGCACAGTCTGGGCACATGGTAGGTGCTTAATCAGTCTTGGCTGTTGACCTCGATGGGGGTCAGAAAGAGACCAGAACCTATACACCCACAGACCATCCCCAGAAATTGGCGATAGGGCATGGGGGATATCTCCACGCCCACTTCAAACAAACGCTGGCCTCGTTTTCCAGGTAGGGAAACAGACTGAGTACTGATTCCTGGAATGGGGGCAAGGGCTCCTCAGTTCTGGATGCTGCTGTGGTGAGCTGTGCCGTGTGACCCTGTCACCACCACTCCAGAGGCCTCTGTGA
>NW_007728557.1:0-26670 GCF_000696425.1 Galeopterus variegatus | reverse complement strand
GGGAAACAGACTGAGTACTGATTCCTGGAATGGGGGCAAGGGCTCCTCAGTTCTGGATGCTCCTGTGGTGAGCTGTGCCGTGTGACCCTGTCACCACCACTCCAGAGGCCTCTGTGGGTCACCACAGTGATTATTTCTACTCCTGGAGAGGAGGTTCTGGTCTGGGAGGCTGGGATCATGGGTTCTGGCTCTGTCCCTGGAACTAGTTTGCTGTGTGACCATGGCTCAGTTATCCTCCCTCTGGGGTGACATTGGAGGGCCCTGAAAATCCTGTCTTTATCAGAAGGGTCAGTGAGGTGATAGATGCAAAGTCTTCAGGTGGCCACAGGGGCTTCCGGGACCCTGGCAGCCTGTTTTAGCCAGTCCCCCTGCCCAGGGTCCTGCCACCCCCTCCCATTCCAGGCCCCAAACAGGGGAAATTAATTGGGCATTCAAGTCTCTTCCCTTGCCCAGCCACAGCTGAGCTTACTGGGGAAATTAGGGTGACATTGGTGCAAATAATTGAGTGTCTTTCCCAAAACAGTCTTCAGGCCCCGATGCTTTAGCTGCTGCTTAAATGAATGAGCTAATTAACTTAACTAATTGCTCCTGAGGACTAATATTTTCAGTCACATGACCCAAAAAGGCACATTCTCCATTGCCACTCTGCTGCTCGCACTCCCTGACGGACCCGCTTTCTGCCAAGCCTGTGAGAGCTGCCCCGCCCTGCCCAGTCTCCACTCGGGCCAGCCATGTATCTTTGGAGGCACCAGAGCTCCTTCCTCCAGCCTCTCTGTCGACCTGACTCCAGACTCACCCCTGTCAGTTAACTCATCCATTCAACAACCTTTTGTTCATTGTCGACTTCATGTGTCAAATGCTGTTCCCAGCACTGGGCAGTCAACGATAAACAAAAGCAGGCAAGGTTGTGCCTTCACGGGGTTTTTGGTCCACCTGGAGAGATGACACTAATCATTGACACCCCTCCGCCACCACCACACACATGCACTGTGCTGGGACTAGTACCATGGAGGACTGTGGGACAGAGCTCAGATTTCTCAGGGTGACCAACGACGGCTTTCTGGAGGAGGTGACACTTGAAGCCTCGGTTCAAGTGTTGGAACTGAGTTCCCAGTTGAACTAAGCTTCAAGGCCGTACAGAAATTAACTAGGCAGGGGGTGGGGAGTGCATTCCAGCAGAGTGACCAGCTTCTGCACATCCAGGTGGGAGACCCGAATGGCTGGACCAGGGTGCTGGAGATGGACAGAAGTAGAGGGTTCAAGAGAGAAGAGGAAAAGGGACTGGCTTCGGTATTGGATTGGACATGAGCGGAGAGGAAGAGGGGGCATTAAGATCAACTCCTAAGCTCCTGGCTGTGCTGCTGCCTGAATGGGGGTGTCCCTCACTAGGACAGAAAACCCTGAGTCAGACCAGGTGTAGACAGGTGGGTAAGAGCTAGAGTTGAATGTTAAGATACCTCAGAGGCATCAAAGTGGAGATGCTGAACATGCAGAGGGATAAATAAGCTGTACTCAGAAGGGTCTGGGCCAGAGACACATCTGTGAGTTGTCTCAGAGGAGGGACTGAAGCTACAGGGTGCGGCCATCTCAGAAGAGAAGAGAGCCTGGGAGAGGCCTTCAGGAAGCCTGAATCATTCATCTCAGACCACATCCCCAGTAGGCTTGGTCACACACCTCATGTTTACAATGTCATTTTGCTCTATTTTTCTATGTCAGAGCCATTTCAGCTCCCTCTGTTTCCTTTATCTGCTGTTAAACCAAGAGCTCATCAAGCGCCCAAGAGCCTTCAGGAACAAGGGAGCACCACCATAAGTTCAGGTGCAAGGGAGCACCACCATAAGTTCAGGTGCAAGGTCAGTCTTTACATATTTAATTCACTTGCCCCCTGTAAGATAGACATTCCAATCCTTGTTTTCCAGAATGGGATGCAGAGAAGTTAAGCAATGGCCCCGGGGTCGTACAGTAAGTGGCAGAGTTGACCAGACCTGTTTGACATGTTCTCACACCACCATAAGTTCAGGTGCAAGGGCACCACCATAAGTTCAGGAGCAAGGGAGCACCACCATAAGTTCAGGTGCAAGGGAGCCCTCCATTCAGCTGTGTACCGTGCTCAGTCTTTACATATTTAATTCACTTGCCCCCTGTAAGATAGACATTCCAATCCTTGTTTTCCAGAATGGGATGCAGAGAAGTTAAGCAATGGCCCCGGGGTCGTACAGTAAGTGGCAGAGTTGACCAGACCTGTTTGACATGTTCTCACTTCCAGGTGCTGATTCTCCAAAAGAAATGGGTATGTGCTCAGGAGACTGGGGCAGGTCTGAGAGACCCCAGGAGTGCCAGTCACCTGTCATCTGTGTCACCAGTGGCCAGGACCAGAAGATGTGGATCTCAGTTGTCCTCCCACTGGTCCAGGGCGGCATGGTGATGCAGGCAGAGAGGGCACAGGGAAGGGTGATTGTGTGTGAGGTGACCATGGGAGAACTGGCCTCCTTGGGGCAGGAAGTGCTGGGCCCGATGAGAGAGGGGCCTGGGCAAGTGACTTCCTGGTCAGGGCAGTAGCAGGTGTGACCACAGGCCAGGAAATGAGGAGCAGGAAGTGTGGCATATTGTGTGCGGAGAGAAGGGTATGAGCAGCAGGCTATACCTCTGAGAAACGGGGTGCTGCAATGACAAGGAGGGGAGAAGGGCGAGCGAGCACACGGGGTGCATATGAGAGGGAATGGGCAGGTTTTACAGCACTGTGCAAAGGCCCCCCAAACCTGAGGGCAGAGGGGCTCCGACTGCTTCCTGCCCACCCCCAACCTTCCGCATACCTGGGGCCCTGGCTAAGGTCCAAACCTGGGAGTAGGGCCCAGTCTTACTGGGGCTGTGGAGCTCCTGGGAGTGTGCTTGGCAGGAGAGAGGCTGGCCCGGGGCCCCGCTCAGGCCTTGAGCTCGGGAGCCAGGGTAAGCTGAACCCAGCCGCAACCAAGTAAAGAGCACGCCCAATGGTGAGCTACCATTTCACACAGGTAGCTCACCACAGCCATCGCAACTGCGTTGGTGCCACAAAAGCAGCTGGTCTCTATAGCAGCAGTCACAGCCACCATGCAGATGGCCGGCCAGACTCTCAACTGCATTGACACAAGGAGAGGCGCCAGCAGAGACCAAAAAAAAAAAAAAGAAGAAGAAGAAGAAGAGGTCCTCTCTCTCCACAAAGCCCACTCCAGAGTAATAGAAGCAGCATCTGCTTTACGGTAATAGGGGAGGACTTGATCACAGCTGTCTCATTACTGGACAGATCGTCTAGGCAACAAACCAGCAGAGGAACGGTTAATCTATCAGATGGAGAGTAACAATGAATATGGTAATATAAAATGTTTTAATGTTCTAAAACAAAACAAGCAAACAAAAAAGAGACTGGGGAGCCCTCCCTGATGCAGCCCCCAGAAGGCAGAGGAGCAGGTGTTCCTTGGCAAGTGGCAGCGGTGGGAGAAGTGGGCTTTGGAACACACACACGTGCACACACCCATGCACTCGCACAGGCGCACTCGCACACATGCACACACTCACATGCACACTCACACATCCCAATCAGAACCGTCCATAGTGGAGCCTCAGCCTGGTCAGGGATAACCCAGAGGCTGAACTCAGGTCCCCCGGTGGTCATTGCTGCATGACTCTATGGCAAATAGAACCGGGACCTCCAGATCCTCAGCTCCCCAAGGCTTCTGCTCTCCCTGCCCTTCTTGATTTTGCTGCTCTTTAATGGAGACCCAGAGCAGTAGTGGTGCAAGCCTCTGTCTGGGCATTCGTCCCCTCCATCATGCCCCAGGGCCCTGCAAGCCTGAGACCCAGAGCCAAGAGAGATAGAGTGCAAAGACCAAGAGATCGAGCCAGAGAGCCCTGGGTTCAAGTCCTGACTGCTGCTTCCCAAGTGGACATCCTTGGGGAAGTGTCTTTAACCTCTCTTAGGCTCATTTGTCATCTATAAAAGTAGGAAATAACACCTTTTCGGGCATCGATGATGTAAAGTTTTGGTGAACTATGCCACACGCTGTGGTTTGGATGTGTTCTGTCCTCACCAAAACTCATGTTGGAATTTGATTCCCAATGTGGCGGTGGTGGGAGGTGAAGCTTTCAAGAGGTGGGGCCTACCTGGTGGTTTGGAGGCACTCTCGCAGTAGCGGGGTCCTGTTCTCACCAGATCGGACTCGTTGAGAATGAATTAGTTCCCGAGAGTGCAGGTTGTTATAAAGCAAAGACCCCATTCAGCGGTTGGCTCGTTCACACGAGTCCATCTCCCCTTTTGCCTTTCCAGCATGTTGTGATGCAGCACAAAAGACCCCAGAAGCCTTGCAGATCCTTATACTTCTTGGACTTCCCAGTCCCCAGAATAATGAGCCAAATAAACCTCTTTTCTTTAAAATGACTCAGTCTCAGGTATTCTATTACAGCAACATAAAACAGACTGAGACACTGCATGTTAAGTGTCAGACACACCATATACGTATGTAGAGGGTCATGACATAAATGTAAGTCCTCTTTGCATATCTGCTTAGCTGTCTCCAGCCCAACCTCCTCCTCTAGGCGGGAATTCCCTGACCAGGCTCTGCTTGAACATTCCAGCAATAGGCAACCCACTACATCACGCCCTTCCCACTGTTTGCAAATCTTTAAGAGTTAGAATAGACTTCCTTATCTTGAACTAAAATGTGTCTCCCTGTGGCTTCTGCTGCTGGACAGCGTCTAGCCCTTCAGAATACACGATCACTCTCCAGCTCTCTGGGAGCAGCTACTGTGGCACCCTGGGCAATTTCGTTTAATCCAAAGTGCTCCTCCCACTCTTGTTCCAGTGTTTTCCATTGCCTCTGCCATCCTGCACAAATTCTTCTGGGCAAGACTCAGTTTGTCTGTATACCTCTTAAAATGGGATGTCCAGAGAGGTACAACACACCCTAAATATGACCAATTATCCAAATTCCAGAGGTCAGACGGAGGCTGGGCCAACTTCATCATGGTCAGAGGCACAGACCTAGCTCTGCCCGAGACTGGGCCTTTTCATCAGCTCCAGTCTCGGGGAAAGCTAGTCCACAACTGAGCAAGAGTTGTGTTCAGCATGGTCTTTAGGACAACCCACAAGAAAAGTCCCAAGGGCAGCCTTCAGAAGAGCTGCCCAGGAGCTATGGAGGGCTGATTTCCCCCCCACAATTCTCCCCTGGGAGGTGGCGTCAGGACCCTGGACAGAGCTGTTCCTGGCTTCTCAGGGTTTTGGAAGGGAAGACTCAGATTGAGAAGGCAGGGAGGGAGCAGTCAGACAGCTCTATGAGCTGGAAAATGCCGGTGTGGCAATCACTGTATTTTTCCCTCTCCCCTCTCACACTGGAGTGCTGTGAACTGGCCCTGGGTGCCCTGGCCCTTCTCCCTGCTTGGCCTCCCTCTTCCCCTCATGTCGGCACCCTGGTCCAGAAACAGTGCAGCCAGCACAGACGAGGGCCCTGGGAGCCCCTCGTCCTTGGCAAGCCCTGAGAACCAGGCTGGAACCAGTAATTGGGGAGAGGCTTCTGGAGTGTGAGGGCACAGGGCTCCAGTGGGGCCAGGCCCCTTAGGGGAAGCCCAGGGTGTGTGAGAGGTTAATGCTGATCCTGCATCCCCTCCCTGGCTGCCTTGAACAGCTAATCCATGGATTCATTAATCAATCGGCAGGAAGTCATAGGACCCCTCCTGGGGGTCCTCTCACATGGCTTCACTCAGCATGTTCCTAATCACTCTCTGTGCCACCTCAGGACCCACACCGTCGCGTCAGCTCTGCCCCCAGCTCACTGAGTGACCTTGGGCAAGTCACCTTGCCTCTCTGGGTCTCACGTTCCTTGTTAATAAAAGGATTGGACTAGACAATCTCTTAGGTCCCTCTCAGCTCTGACATTCCGTGCTTCCAGGAGTCCGCACACGGGTGGCCTGGAGATGGATGGATGGCGAAGGCTGCCTGGTCCCTTTTTTGGGGAGAAAATGATGAGCACATCTCACACTGGGTGGTGCCAGGAATGGAAATGTGCCAGTTTCAGCTGAAGGTGCCCTGGATGATGGAAGTAACTAGGGTGCTGTGGCAAAGGCAGGAGAGGCAACAGAGCCACTGCCCAGGAAGCCAGCCTCCCAGCCCAGCCGGGCCACCATGTCCCCCCACGGTCCCCCACCCAAGCTCTGGAGTCCCCACCTTTGCCTTCATTGATGCCTCTTGGATCCTGTCCTGGGCTGGTCCAGAGCTGGGGACAGAATAGCTGGTGCCTCCACTTGGCCCAGGGCTGTGAGAGCAGTTGCCAGAGGGGGCAAGGAGCCCCGGCCTAGGTGCAGACGGGGTGTGTACGTGTGGTGTGTGCGCCTCAGACAGCAGCCGAGCAGCCTGCACCAACCTCGGAGGCACTGCAATGCAGTGGTCGGATTTTTTTTGTTGTTAGTTTTTTTCTAAAAGTCCTCATTTCCCAGGGAAATGTACAGCCAAATGCTGCCAGAAAGGGGGTGGCCAGGCTGCTTTGGAATGTTTCGAGCCCTTCTGATTCAGGACACTGGCACCCACCTCTTGTTCCTACCCGTGTGTAGCCCCCTAGATCTGGCTCCTGGTGAAATCAGGAGATATAGGTGGGAGGAACAAAAAGTGGCTGATTTTCCCTGATTGTCCCCAATGGGGACACAGACTGATTGAACTTAAATCTTTGTTTAATTGGAGCACTTCTCAGTGTCCTAATTCCCGGAGGCTCTGGCTTGAGGCTCCGGCTTGAGGCTCCTTCACATAGAGGCAGAGATGCGATTGAACTTAAATCTTTGTTTAATTGGAGCACTTCTCAGTGTCCTGATTCCCGGAGGCTCTGGCTTGAGGCTCCGGCTTGAGGCTCCTTCACATAGAGGCAGAGATGCCTTCAGATTTAAGGAGAATCAATCTCTCTCCCTCTCTCCCTCTCTCTCTCTCTCTGAATAGGCTATTTGGGGGAGGGGGGATGACAATGCCCCTCCCCCTTTGGGTATCACATACCAAATCTGCCGCAGGGCTCTCAGGAAGGGCATGCCTTATTTCCTGGTGGAAGGGACCCTCCCGTTTCCCATTGCATAGCACACTAATTTTGCACACACACCCCCTCTGTGGTCTTCTTCTGATCTTGGGATTCATTTTCAGGGATCTTTTCAGTCTAGCTCTGCTTTCCCCATTAAAAAGGACATGAGTTCAATCTTCTATGAAAATAAATAAAATAAATCCAGTAGAAGAGCCGAATGGAACCAGCCCCTCCTTTTCTCTCCCCTTGGTGGAGGGTTTCCCGAGTCTCCAATTGCCATGGGGACTCGTTGCTGACAGACAGAGAAAGTAGCAGAAGTGTGCTTTTGGCCAGACGAGTGGCATTTCAGCCTCAGAAAGGACTGGAAGGCCCTTTGCAGGGGCACATGAAGCTGCCTGTGTGCTGGCTGTCCAGCACCCTGTTTGGGCACAGCAGGCGGTGGGCACCACAAGGTCCTAAGCTCTCTCCCATGAACTGGAGGGGCTGTGAGGGCCCCATCTTCCCTTCTCCTCTGATGTTGGGTCTCTCTTGGGCACAGATGGCTCTAGCTCAGGGGCAGTCAGAGCACAGCCAAGCCAATCTGGGTACATCCCAGGGAGAGGTGCTGCCAGTCTGCGCATCTGAGAGCAGGTGACAGCCGCTGACATGGAAGCTGGACATGAGGGGCAGGGAGCTGGGCGGTTAGGGTGTCTTAGTCCATTTTGCGATGCTGTAATAGAACACCTGAGACTGGGAAAGTTATTAAGAATGGAAATTTATTTCTTACAGTTCTGGAGGTTGGGAAGTCCAAGGTTGAGGGGCTGGCATCTGGTGAGGGCTTTCATCCTGTGTCATCACATGGTAGAGGTAGAAGGGCAAGAGAGCATGAGGGCACACGAGGGGGCTGAACTCTCTTATAACACACCCACTCTTGGGAGAACAAACCCACTCCCGAGATAGCAGCATCCATCCATTCGTGAGAACAGAGCCCGACCTAATCAGCTCTTACCAGCCCCCACCTCCCAACACTATTGCATTAGGAATTCTGTTTCCAATGCATGAACTTTGGGAGACACAATCAAACCATAGCACAGGGTCAGAGCTGCTGCCTACAGACCTCTCCTCGCTGCCATCAGACTCTCTGGGCCCCGGACAGGTAGATCTTCCAATGAAAACAGACTGACTACCTGAGAGATGCTGCCCCTTCTCCTTCATGTATTTCCATCAAAACGCAGGCTAGGTGGAGGTGACAACTCTTTTCTCACTGAGGTCAGGACAAGGGGCTGGGCTCTGTGGACAGTAAAGGAGTTAAGGGTTAGCCACAAGGGGAAACATCCCACCAGGAAAAGAGAAGGAATTCCATGAGGCAGTACGGTGTAATGTTGACAGTGGAGTCAGGCGTTGGTCCCGAATCCACTACTTCTCACTGTGTGACCCAGGGCGAGTTCATTAAGCCATTAGAGCATCAGTTTCCCTAGGTTCAGTTCAGGCTCCTAGAGATTCTTCCATGGACCACATTTTGAGGAATACTTTCCTAGAGGAAAGGAGACATGGTCCCATGCCCATTGCTCAAGAATGGTACTGATGCAGGTCCATGTGCTTGCAATATGGTGAAGCCTGCCCCTGCTCCCTGTCCCCCAGCCACAGCCTTCCTTTATCTGGACTTAAGGACTCTCTAGTGCTTTTTCTTTTCCTGCCACAGTCTCATACTTTTGCATCTACTTTCCTCAAATCATTTAATCATTCATCAAATACTTACTGTGCATCTACTCTATTCTAGACACCAGGTGCTGGGGATGGAGCAGTGAACAAGACGAAATTCCTTGCCCTCATGGACCATGTAATTCATGTATCCATTGACTCACTCACTCATTCATTCATTCTATAAATACTACTGACCGCCTTCCTCTGCCAGGCACTGTGCTGGATGCTAACATTAAGTGTAAAGCTTTCCTTATCAGAAAAAGGCCAAGGAAGAGATGGCCTTTAAGGATCACCAGTCCCTGGGGACCCTCCACTCCAAACCCCAAGGCAAAGGGCAGCGTCTGGCTAGCTGCCACCTGCCCCTGACCGAGGTCACCTGCTGGCTCCACTGACCGCAGAGCAGGCAAAGTGGTCTGGAAGAGATGGATGGCTTCGCCTTCCTCCCCAGCTCACTCACCATCACTGCAGGGTACAAAGCATTTCTAACCTCCAATCCAGCTCTGTCCCTTTGCTAAATCCTATGCCTCATAATTATGTGTGAGGACGAGCTAATTCCCCCAAACATGGTGTCAGGCCGTCAATAACATTCCCTCGTGTTGCCCTGCTCCATTCAGCAGCCCTCGCACCACCTGGCAGGGGGAGCTCAGCCCATGGCCTCAATTCTTCATGCCAGACCTGCATCCATCACCGGCCTGCCAGCTCCTGTCTGTGCTCCAAGGGGGCAGGTGTTCAGAGAGAACACTCCGCGGGCACTGGCCCGCTCCCACCACCCCTGCTGGAGAGCTTGTAAAGCACAAAGGCCTTCAGAATTCATTGGATCTAATCACCATATTTTGTAAATGGGATAACTGAGGCTCAGAATGGGGCCCTAATTTGCTCAAGGTTGTTTACAAAACTAGCACATTTACATCATTCATTCACCCATTCATTGATTCACTTATCAAACACCTTGAGAGTCTATAGAGTACCCAGGCTTTGCTAGTTACTGGACATACAAAGATGACAAGACATGGTCCCTGACCTCAAGAGGCTCACACTCCAATGAGGAGACACACATGTGATCACAACACAATATAGGAAGTACAACGATCAGTGTGATTGGAACAGGGAAGAGGGTCCCAATGTGGCCCGGGAGCCAGTGGCCCTTCTGAGCATAGTTTTAGAGAGATACTAAGAATTACGCAAGTGTGCAGTATGGGAAGGGCATCCCAGGCAGAGGGCACCTCATGGGCAAAGACCAGGAGGCTTGGTGTATGTAAGGTTGGCGGCAGAACTGGGACCATGCCTGGATCTTTAGGTTCTAGTGTTTTTCTCCTGCTTCTGTAGCCTCCTGCCTTCCTAGGGATGCAGGGATTACACCTCTTGATACCCTGTGTGGAACTGGGCCTGCCTAGGGGAGAGCCATGTGCACTCAGGGCAAAAAAGTTAACCATCTAATTAGCACTAATGTTCAGGGCAGCCTCTAGAAGGGAGCACATCAATTATTAGAACTCGTCGGGGCCAACGTGCCTCCACAGAGAAAGAACAGGTACCAGCAGGGCCAAGTGCTGCCCTCTCACCCACTCAGGTACATCATTAACCAATAGGGGGTGGGGTGGAGCCAGGTGGGCGGAGAGACTCCGGGTGCCCCATCTTCTCTGAGCTTAGTGAACATGCCCCCAACCTCTCTGGGCATATGTGGTGTTTATTGCGAGACACTGTGTATCATGGTTACAAATACAGGCTTTGACATTACACAAAGCTTGGTTGGATCATTAGGTCTGCCTTGACTGAGTAGCCTTGGGCAAGTCAGATAACCTCTCTGAACCTCAGGATCCTCCTCTGAAAAAGAGGATTATAAATACCCATCTGATAAGGTTGTTGAGTATTAAAAATAATGTGTACAGAATGATTAGAAAAGTGTCTCCCCATTGTCAGTCAGTTGCATGTGATGATGCTGCAGATGTGACTAGGGGCTGGGGGAGAGATGAGCTGGTTCTTTCCCAGGGGCGAGTCGTGGTAGCTGCACTCAGCACTAAATACTTGGGTGCACTGAGCTGTGTAAACTTCACAAGTTACTGATCTCTCTTGGCATCATCACGAGTCCTCTTCCCTGGAAGTTTTCCTTTATTAGCCTGAGGTTATGGGTTTGTGGGGCAAAGGACAGTGAGAGGTACCAGCCCAACACTGGGGAGGACCCTTTCACGGACACCAAGAGACAGAACTCAAGCCTCAGAACTCCCCTCAGCCAAGGAACAGCAAGTCAGGATATCATCTCTGAGGGAGGACCAAGGGACGAGGGAGGCTGTCACCCTCAGCACCATGAAGGCCTCTGGGACAGCACGTTTATTGCAGTCGTTCTCCTGTGGACACTGAGGCATCACACCAGCAGCTTGGCCTTGCTCCCAAGTCATTGCCTCTTCTTCCCAACTGTTTCCGGCCATCACTATCTGCATCCCATACACAACCCTCCGCAAGCACATGGGTCACCTTTGCCTCCAACCACTGCACCTGCTGTCCATTCATTGCACCACTGTGTTCTGTCTACCCCACTTCAAAACTTTGTGGGCGTCATTTATTTTATTTTATTTTATTTTTTTACTTTCTTTTCCTTTTTGAAATACAATATTACTATGGGGGCATCTTTTTTAAAAGACCTTTCATTATGGATATTCTCAAACATATGCAGAGGTAGAAAGAGTGTAATGTGGCCCATCAACTTGTCAGGCAACTGCAACATCTGTGAACATTGTACAGTCTTGTTCTACCTGTTACCCTTCACGCTTTTCTTTTCTGGGGTATTTTATTTTATTTTTTTGGTGGCTGGCCAGTATGGGGAGGTGAGCCCTTGACCCTGGCACTGGCGTTATAACACCACGCTCTAACCAGCTGAGCCAACCAGCCAGTCCCTTGGAGCCTTTTAATGCAAATCCAGACAGCATGTTACTTCTCCCATAAACACTTCAGTATAGCTCTCTAAGAGGCCTAAAAAATCCCTCTTCATGTTTACCACTGCGTTATCACACCTAGCACACGAAGATTCTTTAATTTATATAACAATCCGTATTCAAACTCCCCTAATTGTCTGAAAAATAAATGCCTTTTTAAATTTGGTTTGAGTCCACATATGGCAATTGGTTGTTATATCCATTATGTCCCTTTTATTCCATGACAATCCCTTCTCCCTTTTTTCGTGTCTTTGATTTGTTAGACAAAGTAGGTCATTTGTCCTGCACAGCGTCCCACATTCTGGATTGGCTGGTTGCTTCTCTTGGTGTCATTCAGCTTCTTTCCCTGCTTCCTGTACTCGCTGCAAACGGGTGGTTGGATCCAGAGGCTTAATTGGAATGAAGCCCCGTTTTCACCATCGGCCATCCGTCTCCTCTTCACTCCGTCTCTAACACTCAGCACCACCCACCCCAAGCTCTACGCTGCAACCTCACTAAACTACCTGTAATTCTTCAAGCACCAGTTCTTTCTCTCACCTCCGGGCCTTTGCACCTGCTGTTTCTTTTGCCTGAAACAGTCTTCCTTCTGCTTGCCTTGGCTGGACTTAGCCACGTTGGATTTAAGTTTTCTTTTAAGATCTGACTCAGGCCCCACCTCCTCCCAGGGGCCTCCATTCTGGGTTGGGGCATCTCCTCTAGGAGCCCACACCGTTCTGCTTACCCTGTCACTTCTCTCACCTCCATATTTCATTAACCCATTTTCTTGCATGTATCCCCTCACTAGACTGGGAGCTCCTGAAAGTCAAGACTGACTTTTAGCCCTCTAGCTACCCCCAGTGCCTAGCATGGTGCTTGGCATGAACTAAGCATTTAATCAATGTTTATAGAATAGATGCAACCCACCCAACAAAGGCATTGGATTTACAAGGCTGAAGGGCAGTGACAGGGTTTTAGAAACTTGCTCAGGTGGAGCACTGGGTGGACTATCAGCACACAGCAGCAGCAAGAACCCAAGGAGCAAGGACAGCCTGCCTTTTCCAGGGGGTGGGAGTGAAAATTTAGTTGTGCACATCTTTTCTCAAGCTAGTCCCTCCTCCGCAGGCTGCCGGGCACACCAGCCACCCAGCCCCACCTGCGCTCTTGCCTTCAACGAACTGGAGATAAACACTGTCCGGGCTGGGTGAGGGACATCTGCTCCTACTGCAGGGTGTGTGGGACACAGGGCAGGAACACTCAATGGTCAGCTCTGGACTCACTGTGGCTGGGGCACTGTGTTTGTCACAGTTCTGGGGACCTGGCTGCACTGCATTGGGCTCATAAAGGAGTGGATTCTCATTTCTCTGTGTTTGCACTAACTTTCTGATGGTCTTGGGATCCAAGAGGTTTTTCCCCTACATGCAGGGTCAGCCAAGTTACAAAACTGCATGATTCCACGAGAATGGTGCCACCTGGAGCTGCACAATGAGGCAGTATGGGGGATGTCAGCGGCCTTGCCAGGGACTCTTCTACCTTCAAGGAATTGTCTCCTCTTCATGCGATGCGGGTGGGGAAAGGCAGGGTCACCCATGGCCTGAACCCGGACTTCCCCAAACAGAGGGTGTGAACACTGAGGAGGGGATGGAGGGAAGACCTTTCCATCTGCAGGAAGGAGAGAGATTCCAGCACCCTCTTCCTAACAGTCCAAGAGGCTCTTGTGAAGTCGAACCTCAGCCTCTCATTCTGGTTCATTCTTAGCCAGCAGGAAGGCAGCTCATTTCCTGAGTGCACACAACAGCGGCAAGCCCCGACTTCCCTCATTGCCCGTTTTTGTGTTTTCCAATCGGCATATAATAAAATATAGTAATCCTAAATATACCATTTGACGAATTTTGTTAAGTGTTTACCCACTTCATCCCCCAAGATACAGAACATTTCCATCACCCCAAAGTTTCCTTGCACCTCTTTGCCACAGGTAACCCCTGATTTGTTTTTCTCGCCATACATTATGTTTGACTGTTTGAAAATTTCATATAAATGCAACCATTCGGTATGCATTCTTCTGGGCTGGCTTCTTTTGCTCAGAATAATTATTTTGAGATTCATTCATGTTGCTGCAGGTAACGGTACTTCATTCTTTTTTATTACTGAATATAGTATGCCATTGTATGGAGTGCCTATTTAAGTACAAATTTTTTTTTTCCTTTTTGTCTTTTTTCGTGTCCGGCAACGGATTGCAACCCTCAGTGTCGCGCCCGTACCGGACCGGGACCGGCAACGGGATCGCAACCCTCGGTGTTGCCCCTGTTCCTCGCTCAGCCAGTGAGCGGGAACCGGTCTGTATGTGGGATCCGAACCCTCGGCGGGAGCGCCGCCATGCTCCCCTCTTTGCCACAGGTAACCCCTGATTTGTTTTTCTCGCCATACATTATGTTTGACTGTTTGAAAATTTCATATAAATGGAACCATTCGGTATGCATTCTTCTGGGCTGGCTTCTTTTGCTCAGAATAATTATTTTGAGATTCATTCATGTTGCTGCAGGTAACGGTACTTCATTCTTTTTTATTACTGAATATAGTATGCCATTGTATGGAGTGCCTATTTAAGTACAAATTTTTTTTTTCCTTTTTGTCTTTTTTCGTGTCCGGCAACGGATTGCAACCCTCAGTGTCGCGCCCGTACCGGACCGGGACCGGCAACGGGATCGCAACCCTCGGTGTTGCCCCTGTTCCTCGCTCAGCCAGTGAGCGGGAACCGGTCTGTATGTGGGATCCGAACCCTCGGCGGGAGCGCCACCATGCTCCCAAGCGGCGCACTGTAGCAGTGCGCCACCGGGCCAGCCCTAAGTATAAATTTTTAATTTCAATTTAAAATAATTTAAAAGTTATTCATACATACTCTGTTCTTATTCTTCCCACCATCTCCTATTCTAAGAAACTTTGCTGTATTCTAAAAGGATAATGAGTTTGTCCCTGGGATGAAAGTGATAAAGAGGAAAATTGCAAAAAAGAGAGAATCTTTGCTACCACCTCTCACGTGCAGTGTGGAGTCAAAAGGTAGGTTATCTCTTGTCTGGGAGAGAGGATGAACCAAATAACTTCTTACACTCCTTTTTAGTATTCTGATTCTCTTGCTGTGACCTTCATTTAAAAAAAAAGATAAAGAGCATTTCCTATGTCCTGAGCTCTGGGCTAAGTACATAGGACAAGACACCTGACCTCTGGACACTTGTCAGGGACACAGGCAGATGGATATGCGATGACTTGTGTTTCTACACTGAACTAAAACAACCAAGAGAAAAGTTTGTTTGGGGATCGGTGTCATGGGCCTTCAGATCACTTCTAGCTGGTGAAAGCTAAAAGTCTTCGGCTGTGATATCCTAAATGAGCGGGTCATTGCTTCGTGAATTCTGTGTCTTCCTGTCCATTTCTCTCATTTTCTGCACATCAGGGCCTCTCTCTGGGAGGGCCCAGAGCATGTCCTTCTCTCCCCTCGTTCCTCCCCCGCCTGTCTCCCACCCCCTCACCCTCCTTGTTCTCTGTCTCTCGCTCCACATTAGTTGGTCATCAGTACACAGTTTATAATCATGTTATTGTCATGCTTATTGACTACAGTTTTGTGTTCACAATTCTTAATTTAACAAGTAAATAAATGGACACACATTCATTTCTTTAAAGAGCTAACTAAAATAAGTTAGTCAGCAGCTCTCAGTAGGAAAAAAGATTAGCTAGCCCCTGGTCCTCATGATGCCAAGCAACTAATTTAACTTAAATTTCCCTAGTGATCTGACGGCTTGACTGGCTGTTGCATTAGAATCTAGATCCAGTCTGCTTGTCAAAATAGCAAAATTCTCTTCACTCAGAGAAGTTTCCCATCTAGGAAACTGGGACAGAGAGCAATCCTGGATGGCTTAGGACCCCTTAGGATTCTGCTTCTTCTTTATGTCCTACACATAACACAAAGGGCGGGGAGGGTCTGAAGGCCAAATACTGGGGATGCCCAGATAGGGCAGGAGATGCAACTTCAAACATATGTCACAGACACAGCAAAAGTGAATGACTTATTAATCTGTTGAGACTCTCTGGGAGCAATGTGTTTCCCACGTGCTGATCTACAACTGAGCCCAACAGCACTGGAGTCTCAGCTCATGGCGTTGACCAGGGTGAGTGTGTGTGTGTGTGTGTGTTTGTGTGTGTGTGTTAAGGTCTAGTTGGGAAGACAAAATATACTCTAGGTCTTTCAAATAAAGAAAATTTAATACAATGGATTGACTTAACAGGCGATGGAGAACTGAGAAACCAAATGGGGAGAAAAGACTGAACCCAAAGAAAAGCAGTGACAGAAAACCACTCCCACTCCTAGAGCTGGAAGGGAAACAGGAGGAGGTGGCATTTTCAGGACCTAGAATTGGGGACCATCTATTAAGAACTAGAGCCATAGAGGAGACACAACTGCTGCCAGAGAGGCCACATGAGGTGAAAGGAGAAAGGGATTCTCCCCTCTGCCCGCCCTCTGGTCTCTCCCAATTACTACTGGCTGAACCCACCCAGAGTCCGGTTGGCAAAGGAGCTTGGGGGATGTAGTTCCCTGCAGGCAGAGCAGAGCAGAGGAAGGAGGGGATCTGAAGACAAACAGGCAAGTGGCCAGCACAGTGTTTGTGTGTGTCTGTGTGTCCAGGTGGGCCTTGCCAGAAAAATATACTGATCCTTCATTTCATGGTGGCCATTTTACATAAGCCCCATGAGAGTAATTAACGGAGCCCAGAATAGGCTTCTCAGATATTTTCAGGCAACCCTCCCTCCCAGCAATGTCAAAGAATTGCCAGAAAAATATACTGATCCTTCATTTCATGGTGGCCATTTTACATAAGCCCCATGAGAGTAATTAAAGGAGCCCAGAATAGGCTTCTCAGATATTTTCAGGCAACCCTCCCTCCCAGCAATGTCAAAGACCATATAGCAGCTCAACGGCATGCAGATGGATCCAGGGGCACATTTTGGTGGAAACAGACAGAGGTAGGAGATCTGGAGTCCATCCGGAATGTGAAGGTATGGGAGGAACTGTAGGGCTCCAGCAACTGTGCAGTCCTAGTCACAGGCACGTGTGAGCAGCCACTCACACATCCCCCGTGTTCTCACACTTGTCCTCTTGTGTACTTGGACACACACATGTAACCATGACGAAAACACATAATATCTGCTTTAGTTCTCTTCAATATGATCTAAACTTCTCAGGTGTCATGTGGAAGACAAAGAGTCATATATGTGAAAGTGCTTTGTAATGTTTATAGCACATTACTCAAATAATGCAAAAATATAATTGAGATTGTGCTCTCATTTTGCATTTAGTCTGTTATGAGTGAAGACTGCTAGTGATGCTTGTAGGTAGAGTTATTGTAAGACTTACAGGGTTTAAAGTCTCTGGGACAATTAGAGAGAAGCCTTTTATTTGGGGGAAAGAGCAGAAGGACGCCCTCTACTTATTGAGCGCTCCCTGCCTGCCAGGACCTGTGCTAGACATTTGACGCGCATTCTTCTTTTTTTTTTAATGTATTTTTTTCTTATTTTCTTGTTTTTGTTTTGTTTTGTTTTGGCAGCTGGTCAGTACAGGGGTCTGAACCCTTGACTTTGTTGTTATCAGCACCACGCTCTAGCCACATGCGCTAACTTACACAAGAGCTCATGGCTGCCAAGGGGCAGAGCTGGGATTTAGGCTTGGGTCTGCCTGACTTCAAGCTCCACTCACCACTACATAGGGAGAGCTCAGGGAAAGGAGAGGAGAGACCTATGGTGTTCATGAAGGCAGGAGAAACCACGATGAAAGAAAGAAGGGACCACTCCGACCGTATGGAGCCCCGACCACTTCAAGGCTGGCCCTGGTGAGCACATGGAGCAGGAGCTGGCAAAAGCTGCTGCTGTGCCCTTTGGAGGAAGTTGTTTGGAGGTGGCAGGGGAGAAGAGGACCTTGGTGGCCCCCAGGCCAGCAAGACCACTAGCAGGGTTCCTGTGGACCCAGATAGGAGCAATGAGCCACAGACAACGGATAAAAGGAGCCATTCAGAAGCTGGTGTACCAGACCTCACAATACCCAGAAGCACTTACAAGGTCAGCAATTAAAACCAGAGCTGTACAAAAAACCTTCCCCAGAGAATCAGCAGCAAAGCACCAATTTAACTAAACCCCAGGGCTCAAGTGCTGGTTCCCATGGGAAATTCCCTCATTTTAGATGTGACCAAAGTACAACAAATTAGTTCTCGTGCAGAGTTTAAGTGGTGGGAGTAGTGAATAATACAACACCACTGTATAATGTATGTCCTCAAAGAGAGGGGCGTCAAGACAACCAGGAAGGTCACCTGGGCAACTCAATGTCCTTCGCATTGAAGTCATATGTCTTTCTTGAAGCAGAAGCCAAGAAGAGGCTTATTAAATCAGGTAGAAGTGATGTGAAGAACATTGGCTGAGTTGCGGGGGAACCATGTGGCAATCACGTGTCTGTCTGTATCTCATTTTTGCCAAGGCTTCGGGCATCTTGAAACGTGTTGTTTCTGAAAGCCTTGGATTCTGCTAATAAGCACAATGTGCATTCACTCCACACAGGCCATGGAAATATCAGTGAGGCTAAGTAGCTACTAAGACAAAATGAGATACTGTGAGTCACATAATGAGCCAAAGTCTTTGTATCTCTTTAAATTTTGCATTAAATTATGCATTAAAATACCATTTAGAAGTACTAGTTAATGTTTAATTCTTATCTTGAATAGATTTGAAGACCATGCTTGTGCAGAAAGACATAAAACGTGCCTCTCTCACTCAATCAACCCACCTGGGAGCCTTTTAGATCTGGACATAACTGAGGCACTGCCATCTGCCTGGTGACAGCTTTTTCTAGTTAATGTGGAAGGAGAAGGCCTGATGCATACACAGCTTGCAGGTCCAGACCCACTGATCGACAGTGTCACACACCACCCCAAGCATTCACCAGCACATACTCACCGACACACTGACCAGCACACCCCCACCGACATGTGCGTGTGCAATGCTCATGGGAAATAAAGGCTTATAGCAACCCAAGAGGGGAGAGAGACCCAGAGAACACCCCTAATGCATGGGCCAGGGGTTATGGCTGATGGGGTTTCAGTGCTAGGGTGATGCTGGAATACTAGAATTTAGCCTCTCTGCAGTGTGTGAGCTCCCATGAGTGACCCCACCTCGCAGGCACTGTGGGAGCAGATGGAGAAGGCACTGAGGGTGTACTGTTACTCCAGAGGCTCAGAAAAGACAGAAGGAGGTTGTAGTGTGACAGAAAAGTGGGAGAATCAGGCACTTAACCTTTTAACCCCTACATTGCTAAATTTCCTTTGACACCCAGGGAGCTACTGGCTGAAAGTCAGGGTGAGGTTCCTGAGGCCGAGTAGCTAAAGGGCCACAGACTCCCCCGTTCCCCAGCTGGATATCCTGAGGAAATCACATTCCTCCCTCAGTCATTTAATGTGTAGAAAAATGAAAGTGAAGGGGAAGGGGGGCACGACTACATCGAGTGCTAAATCAAGATTAATGAAGTTCCTGCCAGGATTAATTACTGCACTCCTGGGGAGCTTGTGAGCATAACGTGGGTACGGCCATCTATAACAGCCAAGTCTGGCTTTGAACAACGTGGGTGGGACGTGACGAGTGACTTAACCCTCTCCTCACCCAATGTGTGAAAGCAGCTGTAAAGGGAGCAGCACGAAAGGAAGGTACCGCTGATAGCCCTGGGTCACTGCTCTGCACTGAAATTCATCCCTGATTTGTCCCCATCTGTTCTGATCAGTATGGACTGTGACTAGTCATACACAGCCATAGGTGTCATTGATAAAGCAGAGGAGCAACTTACTCAATGACCTGCGGGCAGGGGGCTGAGTTGAAACTTGGCTCTTCCCTTCAGAGACTCTCCCTCCTTCTAGGTGCTAAACGTACAGCATCCGAGGCCTCCCCGTGACCTGTGGGCCAGCTGGGGCTGTGTCTGTCGACGTGGCCGGTGTCCATATGCACCAGGCTGGTCTAAGAACCCATCAGTTGTGTCAGGCAGCCAGGCACCTCCATCAGCCATTGGCTGGTCTCATGAAGCAGTCGGAGCAGTGAGAGTGAGGGCACAGCTTACTATCTGCAGCAGCTTCACATCGACCCCACGGTCCTCGCCCAGTGTGGTCCTCGCCCAGTGTGGTCCTCGCCCAGTGTGGTCCTCGCCCAGTGTGGTCCTCGCCCAGTGTGGTCCTCGCCCAGTGTGGTCCTCGCCCAGTGTGGTCCTCGCCCAGTGTGGTCCTCGCCCAGTGTGGTCCTCGCCCAGTGTGGTCCTCGCCCAGTGTGGTCCTCGCCCAGTGTGGTCCTCGCCCAGTGTGGTCCTCGCCCAGTGTGGTCCTCGCCCAGTGTGGTCCTCGCCCAGTGTGGTCCTCGCCCAGTGTGGTCCTCGCCCAGTGTGGTCCTCGCCCAGTGTGGTCCTCGCCCAGTGTGGTCCTCGCCCAGTGTGAGTGCAGGGGCTGGACAAGAGCATCCCCTCCTTTCAGACACAACATCATGGCTATCCTCTTTCACTTTCAAAAAACAAATCAAGAGGTTTTAGCAAAGAATGAGAACCAGAGCCAGATCCTTGACTCCTGGTGCCTCAGAGGTGGAGCCGGAGAGATGTGTTACTGCTACCGCTTGCCTAGAGCAAGTTGCAACTCCAGGCTGCCAGTCCCCATCACAGCACCAGGGCTGTGGGGGGCCAAGTGTCCATGGGCCAGGACAGAAGGACCCACGCTTGGCAAAGGGAAATGTAGTAATTAATCTCCCACTGAGGACAATGGAGAAAAGATTAATGAAATACAAAACTAGTCGTAACAGCACCAAAGACCTAAAAAGATGGAGAGGAAACACTGGGCCAAAATCTAGAAAACAACAAAATCCAAGAGCCGTGTGTGGAATCAAAGCCTTTTGGCCCTGAGGGCATTTGTCCACCAGGAAGAAAGAGCTGAGAAATTCAGCTGCAGAGCCTCTGCACCTTCAGCATCCTCCCAGGGTCAGAGAAATAAAAGTCGATGTCCAGGGCCCACCAAACTGGGGACTTTGATAAACCATCTATTGTTTTAGACCGGGACCCCAGAGGGGCTCATCCTTTACACACACTTCAGAACGAAACCAGATGGACTTCTGGGCTGACTCTTGACTCTCTGGCTATGGAAACTTAAGCTTTGAACCTGAATTAAAGTGCCCTTCATTAGGAATGTCCCCATGCACCATGGAAAAGCAAACAAAAATCCTCTCTGAATAAAAGAGAAAATAAAAAAGTTAAAAAGAAAAAAGTCCTTTCTGGGGGAAGATGGGAAGATGTCAAAAATGTTGCTTAGCGCATAATGAAAGAAAATCAGGCACACAAGGAAACAGCACACCTTGAGAAAGAATTGACAAACAACAAAAAGTAAAAAATTTTGGTAGGGATCTGAAAACTTTAAAAAGTGTCATATTACAGTTTTTAAACAATGGACTATAAAGTTTATAACTGATAAATACAATGTTATTAGCTGAATGTTTGTTTACTCCCAAAATTAATATGTTGAAAATCTAACCCCCAACGTGATGGTATATGGATGTGGGGACTTTGGAAGACAACTAGGTTTAGATGAGATAATGGAGGTGAGGCCCTCATGATGGGATTAGTGCCCTTATAAGAAGAGATACAAATCTATTTCTCTCTCTCTCTGTCTCTGCCACGTGGGCATACAGCAAGAAGGCAGCCCTCTGCAAGCCAGGAAGAACGTCCTCACCAAGAACCAGATCTGCCGGTACCTTGACCTTGGACTATCAGTCTCCAGATCTGTGAGAAACAAACATCTATTGTTTAAGCCCCTGTCTATGGTATTTCATTTTAGCAGCTGGAGCAGACTAAGATATATAGTAACTGAAAATAAGATTCAATGGGCAGATGGCAACCACAGATTTGACACAGCTGAAGAGGAAATTAATAAACTAGAAGATAGATCAGAAGAAATGATCCAGAACACAGTGGCAAAAACTTGGCAGGTACAGAATAAAGGGCAAAAGACTTAGAGAATACAGTGAGAAAAAATATACATTTAATTGGAATTACTGTAGGGAAAAAAGAGAAAGGAGCAAAGGTGATACCTGAAGTGATAAATCTGAAAAAGATATTCAGAGTTGATAAAACGTATCAATCCACAGATTCAGGAGATGCAATAAATCCCAAGCCGAAAAAAATAAAAAGAAATTCACACCTAGACATACAGAAAGTCTTCAGAAATCTAAAGAAAAAAGTCTTAAAAACATAGAGCCCAAAAATGGTTTGGAGGTTCCTCAAACAGCTGAAGATAGATCTACCGTACGACCCAGCTATCCCACTCCTGGGAATATATCCAAAGGAATGGAAATCATCAAGTCGAAGGTATACTTGTTTCCCAATGTTCATTGCAGCACTCTTCACAATAGCCAAGAGCTGGAATCAGCCCAAATGTCCATCATCGGATGAGTGGATACGGAAAATGTGGTATATCTACACAATGGAATACTACTCAGCTATAAAAACGAATGAAATACTACCATTTGCAACAACATGGATGGACCTTGAAAGAATAATATTAAGTGAAACGAGTCAGGCAGAGAAAAAGAAATACCACATGTTCTCACTTATTGGTGGGAGCTAAAAAAATAAACAAATTAATTCACCCACAAACACACACAAAAATGTTTGTTTACTCCCAAAATTAATATGTTGAAAATCTAACCCCCAACGTGATGGTATATGGATGTGGGGACTTTGGAAGACAACTAGGTTTAGATGAGATAATGGAGGTGAGGCCCTCATGATGGGATTAGTGCCCTTATAAGAAGAGATACAAATCTATTTCTCTCTCTCTCTGTCTCTGCCACGTGGGCATACAGCAAGAAGGCAGCCCTCTGCAAGCCAGGAAGAACGTCCTCACCAAGAACCAGATCTGCCGGTACCTTGACCTTGGACTATCAGTCTCCAGATCTGTGAGAAACAAACATCTATTGTTTAAGCCCCTGTCTATGGTATTTCATTTTAGCAGCTGGAGCAGACTAAGATATATAGTAACTGAAAATAAGATTCAATGGGCAGATGGCAACCACAGATTTGACACAGCTGAAGAGGAAATTAATAAACTAGAAGATAGATCAGAAGAAATGATCCAGAACACAGTGGCAAAAACTTGGCAGGTACAGAATAAAGGGCAAAAGACTTAGAGAATACAGTGAGAAAAAATATACATTTAATTGGAATTACTGTAGGGAAAAAAGAGAAAGGAGCAAAGGTGATACCTGAAGTGATAAATCTGAAAAAGATATTCAGAGTTGATAAAACGTATCAATCCACAGAGTCAGGAGATGCAATAAATTCCAAGCAGAAAAAAATAAAAAGAAATTCACACCTAGACATACAGAAAGTCTTCAGAAATCTAAAGAAAAAAGTCTTAAAAACATAGAGCCCAAACAACCAAAGGCTCCAGGTGTCTCACAATATCCAGATGTTTGCTAGGTATATGGATGTGGGGACTTTGGAAGACAACTAGGTTTAGATGAGATAATGGAGGTGAGGCCCTCATGATGGGATTAGTGCCCTTATAAGAAGAGATACAAATCTATTTCTCTCTCTCTCTGTCTCTGCCACGTGGGCATACAGCAAGAAGGCAGCCCTCTGCAAGCCAGGAAGAACGTCCTCACCAAGAACCAGATCTGCCGGTACCTTGACCTTGGACTATCAGTCTCCAGATCTGTGAGAAACAAACATCTATTGTTTAAGCCCCTGTCTATGGTATTTCATTTTAGCAGCTGGAGCAGACTAAGATATATAGTAACTGAAAATAAGATTCAATGGGCAGATGGCAACCACAGATTTGACACAGCTGAAGAGGAAATTAATAAACTAGAAGATAGATCAGAAGAAATGATCCAGAACACAGTGGCAAAAACTTGGCAGGTACAGAATAAAGGGCAAAAGACTTAGAGAATACAGTGAGAAAAAATATACATTTAATTGGAATTACTGTAGGGAAAAAAGAGAAAGGAGCAAAGGTGATACCTGAAGTGATAAATCTGAAAAAGATATTCAGAGTTGATAAAACGTATCAATCCACAGATTCAGGAGATGCAATAAATCCCAAGCCGAAAAAAATAAAAAGAAATTCACACCTAGACATACAGAAAGTCTTCAGAAATCTAAAGAAAAAAGTCTTAAAAACATAGAGCCCAAACAACCAAAGGCTCCAGGTGTCTCACAATATCCAGATGTTTGCTAGTGTGTAAAATGAATAAAAACATTTTAAATTTCTTGCCTGCACATCAGGGCCTATGATGGGGTAGAGGGAGTTAAAAAAAAAAAAAAAATCTTAGAGATGGGAAAGAAAAAGAGATAGCAAATGAACAGTCCCCCACGTGTATACGGGGGACCTGGATTTATTGAACATGGGGGTAGAGGGAGTTAAAAAAAAAAAAAAAATCTTAGAGATGGGAAAGAAAAAGAGATAGCAAATGAACAGTCCCCCACGTGTATACGGTGGACCTGGATTTATTGAACATGTTAATAAATCATCTGGAAAGGGGGAACTGTCTGAGCTATAGGTACTATTAAGCCTTGCTTAGAAATTAAAATAAAGGGCTGGCCTGTTAGCTCACTTGGGAGAGTGTAGTGCTTGGTAACATCATGGTCATGGGTTCGGATCCCCATACAGATCGGCAGACAAAAAGAAAAGAAAAAGAAAAAAGAAAGAAATTGAAATAAGAAATCTTCTAGAATGAACAGCAGGACAATCTCACAGGTCTGTATGTGGCAGGTCAGTTGCAGTGCTCGAACAAGTAAGTTAAAAGGTGAGTGAAAATGGACCAAACAATATAATAAAATCAGGGCCTGGAACCTCAGTTACATTCCAGAAAAGAATCAGCAATTTGTGTCTAAATTAGGCCAAACAAACCAAAAATATGTCCATGTTTTGTCTATGTACTCTAAAAACAGTTTGGAGTGAGTTTTCACTCAAAGAGTGCTTTTTTCACAGAATGGATCAAATAGATGGATGTTTCTATGTCATGGAGACCAACACTCACCCATATCCTTAAAAGGAGGTCCAGACAGCTCTAGCTGAATGGAGCGTCACCAGGGAAAGAGGCCGTGGCTACCCTGAGATGACCTCCAGGAAGGAGACCCACTCACACTCCCGGCTGCCTTCCCTGCTCTGGGTAAGTGGGGAGCCCCAGCTGCCCACGCGCCTTCACAGATTGACTACTCTGTTTCTGCCACTGTCTCCAGCCACCTCTAGTTTTTCAGCCTTTAATGCATTTTCTACATCTGCACAAGATTTATTCAAGGCAGGGAGATTTACTCATGCTCAACAGAGAGGACAATTCCTGGTAGAGTTCTGATCTCATTTGCCATCAAAAGCCTGGATGAGATTGCCTGGGTGACAGGCTGCGAGAGTCAGCTGGTGCGGGCAGCAGTGAGTGTGTACACGTGCATGCACACAGACGTGATGCTCATGTGTAACGTGCGAAGGCTGGTGTGGGCAGGTTAGTGTGTGAGTGCCCTTCTCTGGTACGTGTGTGAATTTCTGAATCATATGAGAGCACAGGTATGTTTAATTATGCACATGCCCAGGTGTCATGCGAAATCCGTGTGGAAGGATGTGAAAGCCTGTGTAATAGGACGTGATGTGCACACGTACGTGAATTACTAAATGACTGCATGTACATATCATGACTACACACATTCCATCGCTCACCCATATCTGCATAACCGATGAAAGTACGATCTGTTATCAGCCGGATGATTCTTTTTTTAATTGACAAATAATAATTATGTATACTTATGGGGTACAATGTCATGTTTTGATCTATGTATACATTGTAGAAAGATTTAATCAAGCTAATTAACATATCCATCACCTCACCAATTTATTTTTTTGTGGTGAGAATGTTAAAAATCTATTCTTTTAGCAATTTTGAAGTATACAATACGTTATTACTAACCGTCGTCACCATGCCAAGCAATAGATCACTAAACCTGATTCCTCCAGTCTAGCTGAAACTCTGTGCTCCTGAACATCTGCCCTTTTCCCATCCCTCCCCTGTCCCCCCAGCCTAACCAGAGAGTTCTTTTTAAACAATAAACCAAACTGTCTCTCCTCAGCTTAAAACTTTCCAAGGGCATCTGCCCTTTTCCCATCCCTCCCCTGTCCCCCCAGCCTAACTAGAGAGTTCTTTTTAAACAATAAACCAAACTGTCTCTCCTCAGCTTAAAACTTTCCAAGGGCTCCCATTGCTCTTGGTATAAAATCCCAACTCCTTACTCTGACCTCTAAGGCCCTGCATGGTCTGGGCCTACTCACCTCACTGACCTCAGCTCTGGTCCTCTCACCGTCATATGCTGCTCTAGTCACACTGACCTCCCTTAGGTCCCCTCCACCCACCCTGCTGGCTCCTGCCAAGGCCTTCTCTACCTGGCATGCTCTGCCCCAGCTGTCTCCTTGTACCACCCAGGTCTCAGCTCCTCAGGTCTTCAGAGAGGCCACTCCTCATTACACCACCTTGTTGCATTTCCTTCAGAGCACGTACTACACCTGAAGTTATCTTGCTCAGGTGTTTACCTTGTTTACTGTCTGTCCTGCCTCCCAAGAAAGCAGAAGCTGCAGACAGAGGGCCATGGCCTCCTCTACTCAGCTTACGAGGTTTCTCACCATCCTTAATAGTAGAAGGCTAAGCTGGAACCACGTTCATGATATTGTTGATATTCTCACTACTTGAGCCTGAACACGAGCCATGACATGTATAAAAAAGTAAGTTCAGCTCTAAATTTCACATACCTAAAGCTGAGTGAGAAAAAATGAAAGAATATAGACTATAAAATACTGTTTATGTAAATTTTAAGCACACATGTGGCAGACTGTTATCTCTCATCCCACATGTTCATCTTACAATGTGACTTTGACATTGACAGGGAGGGCCAAAGTCCCCTCCTCTTGAAATTAAGTGGATTTTGTGATGGCTTTGACTAATAAATTACAGCAGAAGCGGTGCTA